>NW_003307588.1:238736-297410 GCF_000143455.1 Volvox carteri f. nagariensis | reverse complement strand
AGTGCTGTGGAAGGGCGCGGACTTGTGCGGTGTTACCCCCTCGACGGGGGCTATCTCCCCTGGACTAGCCCAGGGAGGGAGAGGCGGAGGAGGGTAGTAGTCTAAGGAGGCTGTTTGGCGTCTTGTGGTGTGAGCTCTTTGCGCTCTTTTTTGCGTGAGGATTTTTGAGCTTGGTGACCTCCCCAGCCCGGGATGACTCGTCGGGCTCCCGGTCGCCCAGGTCCTGGTAGCGAGCTCTCTGAGATGCTCGGTTCGTTCGGTCGGCAGGAAGAGCCCCCCAGTTGCGACTTCGTTTATGTTAGGAGACCAACGGGCATAGATCCCGTCTAGTTGGAGCGCCAAACAAGCGCTGTTGCGTGCCGGCCGTCGTTTCCCGTGCGGCCTGACCCGGGGGCGGAGTGCATGAGACTAACCAGCCGTATGCACCCGCCCCCCGCGCTGTGCTTCGGCCCTGGGCCCCCGGCTTTTCAGCCCACAGTGTAATCAACGTCATACATACATACATACATACATACGTACATACATACATACGTACATATGCCAATAGCGAAACAGGCAATGTCGTGCGTACGGTAGGTCCTCATTAATCTTCCAACATCGCACCGGGTGTCGCAGTTGGGTCGTCGCCCCAGCGGAATTTGAAGCGGCTCGTCCATCCCTGGAGCAGTCACGGTCATAACCGAACCAGGCGGCAGCTGTGAGAGGCCGCTGTGGGCGGCAATGAGCGCCTCAGGCGCCAGAGCGACTTCGACCTGACGTATAGTTGAAAACGGGTGAGGATGGTGGGTGCAACACCAGGCAAAAGGACAATGGGCAATTGGAACTGGACAACGGCAGCAGCAGCGGTGCTGGCGGGTTACCAAAGGGTGAAGAGCGAGGTCGGCGGGGATTTGAATTTGTCCGGCTTTCCTTCATGGTGGCTTCCTTGGCGCTTACGGGTGAAAAGGGGAAGCTAGCGTACGTACAAGAGCGCGCAATTTCCCCCAGAGGCTGTTAGTCTCGATTTTCTGTTAGCCTCGATATCACAAACCCTGCGTGCCATAGCATGCCTTTGGGCGTTGGCTTCAGCACTGCCGGCAGGAGGAAATGCGCCAGAGCTCCGATGGGAAAGGGGTTCCGTGGGATGTATGTTGAGGTCAGGCAGGTTACAGAATTCGCTGGGGCAAGGTGTGCAACGCCACGGGTGTAAATGTGCGTAGAAGTTGCAGGGAAGCATTCCCAAGGCTTTGCAGACCGTCCCGTGCGCACTACATACCAAAGCAAGGAGCTCCTTCTCACGCTGGGAAATAAACTTGCCGGTATCTTCACGCACCACCTGCAATGTTGATCCAGTCAGGTTAAGCAAGACTTAAGTACTGGAGACAAATTCGGGGACATGAAAACCTGGGTTTCGGGGTTCCATCTGAGGGCTTTCCCGATAAGTGTTGGTTACTGATTAAAAGTCAGTAGTATACATCCAACGTACCATCCATTCTCTATCAAACATTAAGCCTGCCTCCGTTAGGAAAGCAGACTGAAGGGAAACCCCACGGCAGCTCTTGATGGGGTAGACATTAATTGCTCCTATAGTTGGAGGCATAGTTCCTGGTGCCCAGCACACTACAAGGAACACTTGAGCTTGTTGCTACGATGGCGCATCTTACTCAGGTAGAAAAGGTAACCATGACTGGACACAGAGCCGTACAGATACTGCACAAAGAAGTTAAACTTCCGTGTCCCGAACCGAGGGGGAAAGCATAGCAACTAATAAACTCATGCCAACAGTAAAAAGAACGTTGTGTTGATGCAATCTTATTAGCTGCATTTCTATCCAGCTCCCAAGCGTCGCCGATGTAGAGCGCGTAATTAGCTTTGACTACGTCGGATAATAGCCATGTTGTCATCAGGATGGCTGACCGACCAGCGCAGTAAGTGCTTCTTAGTATGTCAACTGTCATTTGAACGCATACTGGAGCAAGCGCTTACCGTTGTAATTTGTCCTAATCTATATGCAGAGATCGGGCTGGGCCTGACTGCGTTTGGCATCCTTTTCACAATCTTGGGGATGCTGCTGTTGTTCGATCGTGGGCTAATTGCCATGGGGAACGTAAGCGAACGCATCTCGTACAGGCTCAGCATGACCTATACAGGCCGCCTTACTTTCTTCTTTGGACGTTGCGTGCAGCTATTGTTTCTTGCCGGACTTACAACCACGATCGGATTCCATTCGACGGTCAGTTTTTTCATGAAAAGGAAGAATCGAAAGGTATATAAGCCTTTATCAACCTGCCTTGTAAAACTGTTATCAAAGTGCATCTCATCACGTGCGCTATACGCGCAGGGGTCAGCTTTCTACCTGGGGGGTTGCGCCGTGGTGGTGTATGGGTGGACGGTCATCGGGCTCGCACTGGAGGCGTACGGCTTCTGGCTCTTGTTTTGCGAGTTCTTTCCAACTGTTTTGCAATTCTTGCGACGGGTACCCGTCCTGAGCAAGATATTGGACCTACCGGTCCTCAAGCTGGTGAGCACCCTACCTGGTTTGTGGTAAGAGGCCCGTGGGGGGCACTGGACATCCTTATGAGGAAGGGATCTGTCAGGCCTGTTTCGTTTGGTAAGAAGCACATGGTTAAGAGGAGGTGTCAAGGTGTGATGTTTACACGCACACCTGCTGCACCTGCTGCTGCCATAGGCTTGGTTAAAGGCGAGTCTTCAGCCATCTCCCAGCGGGTATTGGAAACAAACCAGCGATAACTCCAGCTGACGAGTATACGTTTGGGACTACCGTTCGTTCGTTGCGCAGGTGTTCAACCGATTACAGCAGCTAGGGGGGTTGCCAACGACCCAGTACCAAGCAGGAGTATACAGGAAGTAGCGTCATGGCCATTGCGGAGGGGCTTGCTTCTAAACAGCACTGGGCTCCATTTCGGGGCTCCTGGACACGGCGTTTGGAGAACCACGAACCAGTCACGATTTCAGAACAGCGTGGGTTGCAGGTTCCAAATGGGCCGCTCTGGAAATGCAGCAGCCGCAACATGCGGGGCCAATCCCTCATGCGATGAGGGCACGTGGTGTCTGTCCGGGCGCTCGTATTGTTGTCTGCGTCGAGTAGAGGGATTGGGCTTATGAATGAACCGCGATTGATTGGACGGAACGGGGGTTCTGGGGGGCTCGATTGACGCCGACTAAAGAGGTGGGTACTGATTGTTTCCTACCTGTTAACAACTTAGAACGTGAGCGTGTGTAGATTGACTATGTGGTGGGTGACTATGAGTGGATGGAAGCGTGTGTGGAGTTACTATTGTTGCGTGGGACGCTGCGAGGGTTATAGACTGGCGGCCGCATGATGGGCGGGCTAGCGGGCATGGGTGGAGGGCTAAGCTGAGGGTAGAACGCCGGTCGCAGGCCGGTTCGCAGCTGTGGCGATGCAGCAGGGCTATTGACACTGTAGCTTGGACTAAAGGCGCATGTGAACGGCTTCACGATCGCCACAACTCATTGTGGCTGAGGCTGTGCAATGTGCAATGCAACTTCCAACGGGGTGTCATGTGGGAGGACACGGATTATGCATGGATTTTGATGGGATCGCATCATGTGTAGGCGTCCATTCTCGCCTTGGGAGCAGGCTGTATGTGTCATGCTGGACGAGTACGTCCGTGGGCAGGCATGTGTTTGGTGTCTCGCTTAGGATAGTGCGCGTTAGTTCTTCTCTGGGCCATATCAGATCTTTTCCCGGGTCGAACTGAAGGGGCCTTGTCAGTCTTTTCAATGGTCTGGCGGGTGTTTCTAAGCAGCGTGGGGCGTGATACCCATGCCGTATCCATTGCAAGAATCTTAGATGGAACCTGTGTGGCCTGGTGCGCTTGGGCCGATGGACACGCGGCACTGTGTACATTGTGGGAGCGCACTCAGCGATTGGGCGTTATTACATTCCATTAGAGCAGTTCATTTGTCGCGTAATCAGCTACTGCGTCATCCAAATAATGTGATGTATATACTAGTGGGTCGCCGGAAAGTCAGTGATTCAGAGCGACCTGGATACACTGGCGAAATCCAGGTACAGCAGGTAAAACCATTTTTCTCGTGGTAACGGAGGTTGAATCCTGGCGCGCAGCCAGACATGGTAGGAACGTAATACATCGTGGCACATTACCCATCCCAACGTGGGCATCGCTGCCACGTGGCAAAAGGGTTGTCGGCCCACGGGCTTCATGACCATGGGCCCCAAAGCGCCGAAAGCGTCACCCAGTAGGCGTCAATACATTTGATGCCATGCGCAAATTTAATTGTTTCGTACGCGGGGAGCTGCATATTGAAGCGCGTTATCCCCAGCTAATTTACGTTACGAATGCCACCGCAATCGCACGACACAAAGAGAGGGGGCCATCCAAGGGACGCCCCGTAATACCGTACGGAAACAGCATTCGCTGACGAGCCCATCCCTTGTCCATCCGTTCCCTGTCCCATCTTCCCTGCCGCGCGGAAATCTACAAACTGGGCATTATGAATTCACCGAACAGTTACTTCGCCCCTTGCAGATCGCATAAGGACCACAGGCCCATAAGCAAGTGGCTGACTACACTGTAAGCCAAACCAGTTGACCAGCTAAAGACCCACAGGATTAACGAGCCGTCGAGTCCAACTGAGCAAATCCCACACCAGACTCAACGGGGACTGAATAGCGGCCAGTTCCAGATCGGCACGAAACGGCCGCCGCCCAGACGGACTCAAAAACGACTCTTTCACGAGCACCAGTGTTGATGATGGGGCAGCAGCAGGTGCGACGGAACAGCAACAATACGATCAAACGTCTCCTGCAACTCCCGCATCTGTAAAATACCAACCAACCCGTCCTCACCGCTCGCCAGGCCTCGCCTGTGGTATGCCTGCGACGCCTGTTGACTTCCATCCTGCCAGGCTTGGCGTTGCATCCTATTGCACCCAAATAAGTACATAACACAACAGTAAGAAAGATGGTTCCAACATTTGCCAAACCTGCTCATATATGAATGCATCCTGTTACGAAGGCCCCGAAGGCGACTGTAACATGTTCCATGCCTTCGCAGTCGAAACGGCGTCCGCGTTAGCACCAGCTTGTTTGACCGCTGCGAGCAACAGTGCAGCAGGAGTGCCTCCCCTCGGGATCATCCGCGCGGTACGTGCCCCCTACCGCACGTAAAGCGCGCGATGTAACGGAAGCTGAGGGAGGCACATCCCTCCCATCCAGGTGCCATAAAGGCGAAGAAGATGCATGCAAGGCGTACGCGGCCAAGCAACCGCCCATCGCACCGGAAACACGAATTGGCGACGGTTTTTATAGGCTACGGCCCAGCTATGCAACACTAGCGCAAAATGAACCTATGCTGGGCTGACCTTCGCACATCCTTCCTCCTCAAACATCCCTGGAAAGTCCTCCATCATCACACGGCGGACCATGACTCTCTGCACCATAGCATCGGCCCGTCCTGCAGAGTATGGGGCTCTGTGGATGCAAGGTCCGAAGCAGGCTCCTTCCCCACAACGCCTGATATGAGCGGTTGTCAGAATACACTGTTGCAGCCGCCGCGTTATTTCGCGCCGCCGTCGCGGCCCCGCCCCAAGACTGAAGAATGACACACACGATAAGGCAAATGCCAGCCACAGTACCAGCCCAGGCCGTCACTGCATGTGCGCCACACACGGCTCTCAACTCGTTCTTCACCGCCTTCGAGCAACAAAATCTCTGAACCTTACTTCTTCCCAAAACATGAGTCCATCCACATCACACAACAGCTCCGGAACCATGGAATGCACTTTGTGCGCAATCACTGCAGAGTCGGATACACAAGAGACGCGGACGCGTGCTCAGCAAAGTGTTGTTTAGTGCCTATGAGCAAAGCAACTAACGCGCCCTCCCTATGACGACTGGCATCCTTGCAGGTGAGCCGGCGAGCCCCAGTTCCCCTGCGCTGTTTGAACTTCCTGCCAATGGCAATCGCCTAACAATACCTACAAACGCAAAGCTCCCGCAAGGATGAAGTGAAAGCGCCCCACTGCACGGATGCCCCAATGCTCCTAACCCGGCCCCGGTCCCTAACTCCAAAACACCTTCAGCCACCCATTGGTTCATATCGCAACCTCCCTAACGTGTAATGCTATGCTGGAGGAGCCATATCAAGAAGCGTCACGAGGAATTTTCACGTCCCAGGAATGATCACCGTGTCCCAGATACGCAGCAGCAGTCCACGAACCTCTCTCCGAGCACCACATTATATAGTGTCACAAGCCCCGGGCCGCCAAGCAGGGCACCGCAGCCCCGGCCCTCCTTGGGACGACCTGCGGAACGTCTTGGTGGCATTCCCTGCCAAAAGGTTTCGCGTCATCGTGTCGATGCCGATGACCGGCGAGGAAAGTCACCATCGGCGTCATCGTCTGCAGCCCTGGCGGCTGTGGGAGCGTCGCCATCCGTTGGCCCGGTGCTGACCTTGGGGCTGCTAGCTAGGCCGTCGTACTATTGTGCCGTTGCCTCCAATTGCTTCCACATCTCTACTGCGGCCTCTTCCTCCTTTGCATCCTCCGCCGCGTCTGCGGCCGCTTCCGCTGCCTCCTGCGCATCTTCCGCCGCCTCTTTTGCTTCCTCGGCCTCTTCTTTCGCTTCCTCCGCCTGCTCCTGTGCTTCCTCAGCCGCCTCCTTTGCCTCCTCAGCCGCCTGCGCTGCCTCCTCTGCAGCCTTAGCGGCAGCCTGCAAGGAAAGCCAAGCCCAAGTCAGCCATGAGGCAGGCAGGCAGGAGCACCGGTCTAAGGAGGGAAGTGGTATTGGCAGCCATAATATAGGCTGCTCAACAGAGCGCACGATAAGTGCAACCTACAGGCAAGCAACTTAATCGACGCAACGTAAGCATTTGACCCAACACCAAAACACACACTCCAGACCCACATCAAAACTGGACCAAAATCCAATCAGCGGGCGCAAGGAACGACCAGCAGGCACCAAAACAGCTAATCAGAACAAAAGAGCCTGGGACCTGAACCCACGCAACTAACCAAGAGTGAGTTTGCGACCGCGCACAGCAGCGAGACAGAGGACCTGACTCACCTCGACAGCCTCTTCCGCTTCTTCCATTGCATCACGAGCCGCCATCATTTCCTCCACTGTATCGGCGGCCTCCAGCGCTTCCTTTGCAGCCTCCAACGCTTCCTGGGCTTCCTCCAGCGCCTCCTCAGCCTCCTCGGCGTCTTCGGCCGCCTCTTCCGCAGCCTTTGCAGCCTCCTCCGCGGCCTCCGCCGCTTCCTCTGCCGCGTCTGCTGCTTCCTCTGCAGCATCCTGAGCGTCCTCGGCTGCTTCCGCCGCTTCTTCCGCCGCTTCGGCAGCTTCTGAAGCCCCATCGGCCTCCTCAGCTGCCTTAGCTGCCCGCTTTGCAGCATCAGCGGCCTCATCAGCCTCGTCCGCCGCCTCAGATGCCGCATCGCCAGCCTCTGCCGCTTCCTCTGCCGCCTCAGCAGCGTCCTCAGCACCCTCCGCAGCAGAGGCAGCCTCGGATGCTGCCTCGTCGGCAGCCGCCTCGGCGTCATCCGCAGCCGCCTCCGCAGCCTCTGCCGCGTCATCATCAACCGGCAGAGAAGGTTCACCCTCATCAAACCAGTTGTTCCCACCGTCATCCTCTCCCTCCTCCTGCCGCCCCACAACCGCACCAGGCTTGCCCTCCTCGTCACCCGACTTGCGCATGAACTCCTGCTCTGTGTCCTGGTCAGCGGCATCGCGCTCTGTCGCTGGGTTTCCACCGCGATCCCACCAATCATCATCACCGCCCGCCCCTGGCGCCGCCGCTTTCGGAGGCCGTGGCGATGGCGTGCGCTCATCACTATCGCTGGCACCTCCTTCCTGGGAGGCAGCGGCCTGCTCCCACCAGTTGCCCCTGCTCGAACGCGCCGGCGTGTGGTCCCCCGCACCAGCCGACCCTCCTTCACCTGCATCGCTGGACTTCGATGGCTTATCCTCCGTGTCCTTGCTCGTGCGCTCCCCCCCATCCTCTTCTTCCTCCTCATCGCCATCATCCTTCTTACCGCCGCCCACGATACGCTCCCACCATGGCTTTGACGCGTCCGAGTCGCGTTCCTTCTCCTCCTGGCCGCCCTCCCGTCCACTTGCGTGCTGGGACGAGGAAAGGGGCTGTGTGCTGGCCTCGCTTTGGGGCTCGTCGACGCCGTCGTCTGTTTGCGCTGGCGTCTCCTCCCACCAAGCACGCTCTGGAACCGGCGGCAGCTTCACTTGTTTACCGCCCGCGGGAGCCTCCTCTGCGCCAATGCTCTGCTCGCTGTCTTCTGCGGCTTTGTAACTCAGCAGCGACGCCTCCCACCAGCCCTTGTCGGAGGGCTCATCGCGCGTGGGCAGTGGAGGGGCCGGGGGTGGGGTTGGCTGCGGCTCCTCTTTCTCCTCCGCCTCCACCACCACCGGCTTTTCATCCTGCAGTCCGGCAAATCCAAGACATAACTTCATGCGGCGATGGTCGAGTCAACGGTCGCATGATATCAAGCAGCTGGAGTGCAGTGAAGATGAAGACGAAACCGCAAAAAAGAAACTATCAGACCAGCGCCTACCCAACCTCCAAGTCTCCTCCAGTCAAGTTGCCCCCGCATAGCCAAGAAACGGCCAGCAAGATTTGCAACCCTGTGCTCAAAAGCTCGTTCTCACCTCAGGCTCAGGCTCAGCCGCCGCCGCCGGCCTCTCTTCCTCCTCCTGCGCCTGCTCCTCCACTGCAGCCGCCAACAACTTGGCAGCGAGCTCGCCAAGGTCCAAACCATCCTGGCTTTGCTCCTCGGGCTCGGGCTGCTGCTCGGGCTCTGTCTCCTGCGGCTCCGGCTCGGGTTCCACGGGCGGTTCAGGCTCATCGTCGCCGTAGTTGCTGGCTGAGGGGCCCAAATCGTTGTAAGCCTCCTCAGGCGGCTCGCCAACACGCTTGTTTCCAGCCTCCTCATCCTCGTCCCCAGCCGGGCCATGGGGCTCCAGGTCCGTCTCGGCGTCCGCAGGTAGCTGCTGCTCCTCCTCCTCTTTCGCGACCTCCTGTTCCTGTTCCGCCACCACCGCAGCAACCGCGGCCACGGCAATCTGCGCCACCGCGAGCTCGTCCTCCTCCTCCGTCAGCACGGCGCCCTCGGGCTGCCAGCCGCGGCCGCTGAACATGCTGCCGGCAATGCTGGAACGCCGGGTGCCGTACTCTACAGGATCGCCGACGCTGCTGGCCGGCCCCTCCACGTGCTTCACCGGCGTGTCAGGCGCGGACTGCTGGCTGCGGATGCTGCGGACCGAGTTCTCCTTCTTAATTATCAGCGGCGGTGCCGGCTTGTTTGCTTCCAAGACCTGGTCTCCCTCGTCTGGGCTGTCTCCGTCAGCCAGGGGTTGTTCCGGTGCTGGTGCCGGCTCCGGTTCTGGTTCCGGTTCTGGTTCGGGCTCCATCGGTGAGGGTGGCTCATCCTCAGGCCTACATGGATGGCGGGCACAGATGCATAATGTGTCATGCACACATCCGAACATCTAGGCATCATGCTTCAGCCAATAAAGTGGAGGCAGCGGCATCACCAGCAGAATCATCGGGGCACTGCCAATAAAGCCGCCTCCGCCTCCGCGGCGCTGCACGACAGTAACCACGCCACGCGTGTATCACCGACCCTTTTATCATTCCCATCATCATTCTTTCAACCCCGTGGCTCCTGCGGGCCCGGCCACAGGACCACCACCATCACCAACTCGCTCACCGATCAAAATCATCCTCGTACTCTTCCTCCTTCCCCTCCGAAACCGGTTCCGGGTCCCGGGCCATGGGGTCCTTCGGCACCAAGCTCTCGTCCGCCTTCGGTACGGGCTCGTACAGCGGGTTGTCTTCAATGTCGCCGTCATCGTCCTCCTTGAACACGGGCAGCGACTCGGCGCCGGTGAGCCGCTTGTGCTCCGCAATCAGCAGCGAGGCCACGTCAGCAAGCTGGTCCACGTCAGCCTCCAGCTCAGGCCGGGCCATGAAGCTGCGGGTTTAGGGATTCATGGACACACGATGATGGCAGTGATTGTAGTTGGTTGAGAGGGTGAGAGTGGTGTAAAGATTCTTGGTAGAGGCAGAGGCGGACCTTGAGTGATATGGACGGGAAAAGACCGCTAAAAAAGGAACACGACGAAAATGGCGACTGGACCTTCGCTTCCCCCTCCACCACCTTCCAGGTTACTCCATCCGCATCATCTCCTTCCGCATGTCGGCAGGCGCCTCCGCAGCAGCCAGGCGCTGCTCTCTGCTCTGACGTTTCTTCATGTCCCTCTACCCGCTACCCCTCGTCCGTTTCCCTCCACTACCCGTATCCTTTCTCAACCCCTGTGGCATCATCCCCACCTACTTGTCCATATCCATGGACCTCAGCTCTCGTACTAGGTCTGCCACGCCCTGCAGTAAGACCCGTGGGTCGCTGCTGGGCTCCACCACGACAGGCTTGGAACCGTCCGCCGGACCCGAGCCCACGGGGCCGCAGCCAGCAGATCTGGGCCGAGTGGGTCTGGGACGGGGCGGCTTGGGGGCCGGCGGCGGTGTAGCCGTGGTGATGGTGCCCGTGTAGAGGTCGTCCTCACCGCGGTTGCCGCCTGGCAGGCCGCCCATTTCCGTCTGCAGCCTGTGTCAGGGAAAAAAGAAAGGGACGAAGAAAAAAAGAAGTGTTCAACGAGTGAGTGGTGCCAACCACAGAGAGGCAGAGGGACAGACAGGCAGACAGGCAGGTTGAAATGGAGGGCCCCAGGTGCGGCGAAAAGGCAGAGTTCACAGAGGGGAGCAATGGCAGAGATGACAACAACACACAAGCGCATAGAACAGGGCCATAAAGACCGCAGAGCAGCCCAGGACAGCAGCGGCGTAAGCCTCTTCTTTGCATCCACAAGCACCGCACGCCTCTGTCTCTGTCCTACATCTTGACGCTCTTCAACGCTCCTCCCTTCACAAGTCCCCCCCCCTTAAAATGCAGCTCCCTCTCCTTATCCCCTCCCCCTCTCCCTCTCCGCCGTCCAGTAAGCCCTCCAACCCTTCGTCTCTCTTCCACCTCACTCCAGTACTTACTTGTTCATATGGTAGCGCAGGTACCGGAGCACTTCCGTCGCACCCGCCGTGGGCGCCTTGAGCGCCGCCTTCGCCGCCAGAGCGTCCATCGTCATCCCTGGCGGGAACACCGCCCGCAGCAGCGCCGCCTGGCTCAGCAACACTCGGTGCGACTGCTGCATCGCCAAAATCGTCTTCCGCACCCTGCTGGCCGACAGCGTGTTGCCAGGCGCCAGCCGTACGGGTCCCGGTGGCAGCGTCGAACCCGCCTCAGTGTACTCGCGCGCTAGCGCCTCCGCCGCCTCCGCCTTGCGCTGCGCCGCTGCCGCCATAGCCTCCGCCTCCTCCATTCTGTACCGCATTATGGCGGTCATTTCGAGCTGGCGAGAGAGCTCCTGCGACAGCGCGTGGGCCTCCGATTGGAGCTCAGCCACCTTGGTCGCCCTGCGTGTGGGGGATATGTGTGTATGTGTTTCGTGTTTCTGGAGGGAAGAAGCAAAAATCAAGTACCGATGCGCATAGCCGCAAACTACTGGCGCCTAAAGCAACGTGTGCGTGTGTGTGTTGACTGGGGGGGACGTGCGTTTTCCCAAGCGGTTGATCAAGTGGTAGATGGTGCAAAAACCGGCGTAGATTTGAACGACCCCATCCAACTCTTCAGGTCTGTGTCAGTTCCGTGTGCTAAAAGAACAGGTATTGTGTCAAGCACATAAGAAACAAACTCCCCTCGTGCGCCACCGCATCACAAGATCTGGGCCCCCGAGGCTGTCCTCCGCGCTCCCCTCTCGCATCAGTGCCTACCTAAAATAGCCTCCCTCACTTACTTGGTAGTCCTCAGCAACTCCTCGAGGTCCCCCTTGAACCGTTCCTTCTCCGCCCTCAGCGTCTTGACCTGCTCCTTCAACCTGGCTACCAGAGCGGTGGTCTCGGGTGTTCGGTACATCTGACTCAGACCACTGAGAAGGCAAAGGAGCAGGAGGAGGAGGAGGAGGAGGAGGGGTAAGGCAAGTGAAAAGAGAGGGAACATTGTATATGTATGTTTTCTGATGGTAGGAGCGAGGGGCGGAGGGCAGAATGGATGGGTTTAGGAAAGCAACCCTCCCCCTGCCCTTCCGCATCCCACACGTCTCAACCCCCGCTCGACGCCGTAAAGACCCGTGAAGAGCACCAGCCCAGGCCCACTCCCACTCCCACCACCCCTGTAGGTTCCTAACCGGGTTTAAACTGTTGCGCTCATCTGTGCACTTACATGGTCGGACTGAGCGCCTTCTCGCGGGTGTTGAGCAGCTCCTCAGCCTTCACTAGGTTGGTGCGGGCGCGACCCAGCTCCTCCTCTAGCCGCTGCCGCTCCGTGCGCAGGAGGCGCTGCGGGGACCCCAATGTGGCAGATTGAGAGGAAGAAGAAGAAGAAGGAGCCAAAAAGGAAACGGCGGATCGGTCCAACATTATTTGCTACTTGGTGCGGTTGTCACTGTCATCGCGTTGTTGGCGGCAGCAGAGATGTTCGCTTTGGCCAGCGTGAGCTTGTAGTGCACGGCACGGCACGGCACGCGCCATGGTTCCAACACAAGAGCCCCCCCAGGCCCAGTGCGCAATGCTGCCCCCTTACATCACAGTGCGGAATCGCCTGCCTATCCACATCCGGCCCAAGCACAGCTGAATGGAATTGGACGGCCATCTGCCCCGGGTCCCTCCCTCCTGTTAACCAGCTCCTCTAATCCTTTATGCCCGCAACTTACCACATCCCGCCGGTGCCCCATTGCCTGCCTGCGGGCTAGTTTGCGACCCGCCAAACCCTCAACCAGAAACCCCAGTCAGACGAAGGTCCTTCTTTCCCCTCCCCTGGCCAGAGCCGTCTAGTGCTAAGCAACAAAACATACTTTCGTAAAGGGAAGAAAGTACGGACTGCGCACATGGTGGTGCGTATCAACATGGCCACGTGCCACATACCCTCGAGACCCACATTTTGCTCTTTGTAACCGCCGAGGGTTATGCGCAGTTTCCGGAGCTCCTCCTCCATACTTTCCGGCTCCTTGGAAGGCACACTGCGTGTGTGGTCGGGGCGCTGGTATGATGGTGCCGGATCCAGCCCAGCGAAGAGACCTGGCAGCGAGATGGCGCCAGCTAATCCCGCGCCATGCCCTGTTATGGGCTGCGCGGCCGCGTCGCCCCATGCAGAGACCGGGGCTTGCTGAAAGCTAGCGCGTGGCGGTCGATAGGTGGCTGCCGATTGGATCCGGCGTTTGTATGGACTGGGATGCAGGACCAGTCAGGTTTTGGAGGAGGAAAGCGGGACGTGGGGGATTCGACCGCGTTGGTTACTCTTATAGCTTTTAAGAACAGCTGGACTGGAGATAATTTGCTAAGGCATGAGTATATGACTGCGTACAGGGCATAATACAAGCATCGCTAGAAGAAACATATGAGGACAAAGGTGAATTAGCTTGGAGCACATAACTCACTCGCGCTCAATCTAAAAATGGCCCATCATTGTTGTTGCTTGCGAAAATTGCACAGATTTACATGACGAATTTACACGAGGCGCGCACATCAGGCGCAGTCTGTTTTCATGCATTTTGGCAACTGTATGACCTCTCTAAGGGTGAAGAGAGATGAAAACCGCACCGCCCTGAGCCAATGAAATAGGATCTTTAATTCCTACCTCGGCCCATTTGTATTGCCGGTTGGTTTTGATAACTGCGTCGGTGCTGGTGGCGGAGGGGCTCGGTTACTGACGTGCGCTGAAAGCGGCCGCTGTAATGGCCGGCCTCCACGATTTGCAGGAATATATTCCTGAAAGTGCAGGAGCAAAAGGCGTTATCAAGCAAGGTGTATGCAGGCAGCTTCGAAGTGGCAGCCCGTTGGGGGCCGCGGCCTCATGAGCCCTTGCACGCCAAGCATGCATGAGAAATGTATCGAGGCAACTCGCAAAGTGCAGGAATTACCTGCCGGTCATCGTTATAGTCGCCCATTATCCCGTTGCCAAGCGGGGAGAAAGCCCCGCGACTTGCGACGCCGTTTGCCTTTTGCGCCTAGAACGCAAATTTATAGATGTGATATCCTATGGGTGCGCCGCGATGGGGCTGGACGATTTTGTCAGGTCGCTATAAGGTTTTCGGGCTTGCGGGCTCAGATGCTGGAGGGCCCGTCCACACCAATATCGTAAAGTCGGTGTACTAAATCACAAATGTGCAAGCATGAGTGTGATATGAAAGCCGCGCTTCTATGTCGCTCACGGGGCCCTGTTATGCTTAGACCGGTATGCGATCTTTGAAACTGTCCTACGCACAAGACAAACATTTATGGCTGAGAAGATGTGTCTATATCTCTGCCTGGCAGCCAGGTCGAGATCAAGGCAAGGGGTCTATCTCCTCGCAGTATACATGGCAGGACGATGTACGGCCAATTCCTTTTCATTTATGGAAGCAGCGGTGTGACGTAAGTGACATATCAGAAATAAAGTGTCGTTTTTTAGATATTCGACGTCTCACTGGCTCTACGTCTTATCCTCTCGTGATTTGCATGCTTTCGTGCTCCTACCTCATGGCGGTTTGCATCATACAATTGCGGCATGCTTTGCTGCTTAATCGGGACAATTGTTTCCATGAATCCCTAATTATCTATGCCGCTTTGCATGCTACGTGAGACCAGAGCGGAGGTGAGCCAAGCACGTCTTCAATGCTGCCGTACTTGCGAACAAACCGTCAGTAGCACAGAGGTCCTCCCAGAAGGGAGGCTTACTTCCCTGGTATGATAACTTTGTTCTAATCATTTCTTCTATGCAGGCGCATCACAGACCTGCTGCCAACTATTCAACGCACCTATCGTGCATCAGTAATAGCCTGCTATAGAAATTGTTACATGCATGTCCATTTTGCTTAGCAACCACCCCGCATGCACCAGGTTTCACTTGCTGCCCGACTCTTGTGATGAGTCGCAGTGGCAGCTTGAGAAAACCCCTCATTTGCTAACCAAAGAGACCGCTATACGTCATTTCTTCGAGTTCGGCAATCAACCTATCAAGTCTGTTTGCTTTTCGCAACAGAGCTATAAGTGCAGTGGGCGCAAGAACGCGTCTCACTCCATTTTTAATCGGATACCAAATACTGCGAAACCAGCCCCCTCTTTACAAAGCCCCTTGCACTTCTCTCCTTCCTGCCTATCGCAAAGGCGCTTCGCTTCGCCTCGCTAACGACGGAAAGCGAGCCACCACGCCACACCGCCGCCCTGTTGGCAAACAACCCCAGAGGGCAACCCGCCATGAAAGCAAAAATGCGTCTAACACGAGCGAACGTCAGATCGATAAAACAGGAAAACAGGTGTTGCCTCTCTGAACGCTGCCGTCCTAGGGCAGGTTCTAGCAGAGATGGGGGACAATGTCGGTCCACCACCCCATGCGCTTCCGGGCCGCCCATCCACACGCCGTTAATCTACCCTCGGCCGCAACTACCCTGCATGTGCTGGACGTACCATTCACGTACATGCGGCCCTTACCTACATCACTCTCTTCCTCCTCTGCTGATTCCAAGGCCACGCCTAAGATGCTGATGACAGCGACTCTTTTCCCACTCCTACCGGCCGCCCTCCTTATCCCGCCGCAGCTGCTATTCAGAGCATTTGGCTGCCGTGCTAATATATTCTATGAGTGCCCCTGCAATTTAAAGGAAGAAACCGCATCCCGTCGAGCGCGCAAACAAACCAAGCCGCCACATAAAGCATGGAATTTCTGGAGACCCCACGGCCTCCATCACTCGCAGTGACGCTATGTCCCAGCGGAGCAGTGCGCTGCTGCCTCATTCCTTGGTGCCATCGCGCTGTGTCGCAGGCGTACGCAAGCTGCCTGGCAGAGCTGAAGCGTGGGTGCTGTCTCTGAAGTGCAACGAGTCGGAACTCGGAAGCACGCCCAAGGCTTTTCCCTCTCCTCCTCCCTTTCCCCGACCCGCCGAATCCGCGATTGCGGCGTGATATGTATCCAACGACACCCGGCGCGCCAGCAATCCCGAATGCGACCACTGCCCAATCCCCCCTCCCCGGCCCGAATTGTGACACCCAGAGGCCTGTGGACATCTATACCCTTGCTTTTACCTTGCCTTAACCTACAACAGATGAAAACAGCTCCTCGGTCGCATTTTATTGCGCGCTCTACCTGCATCTATTCACGCTGCGCTGCGCTGTAATGCTGACTGCCGCGGCGCTCCTCCCCCTCGTCAGCTGTCAGTCTACCTGGACTGGACGGATGGATAGATGCCACTAATCTTTCCTTCCCCAATTTCAAACCCCTACCGAACCTGAGAACTGAGACACGGCAACGCGGGCTAGCGAGGTCGCGCAGTAGAACGGACAGCCCACCCTAGTATCTAGCATTCCCCCCTCATGTGATGCGAACCTGCACGGCGCAACGGCGGCCCGCACGATTCCTACGTGCAAGCTCTGCCCACGCACACCGGGCCGCCTTCTGGATCGCTTTCCTTCGTTGCCTTGTTCATTGACTTTTCTCTCCTGCACAAGTGCTGCTGCCAGGCAATACTGTCGTACTCAGGATGTAAGGTGAGACCCCAACAAGCCGACCGCGACCCTGCCTCCTTGAGCCGTCCTCCTCGCCTCCGCGTCATTTTCTCATTAATATGATATTTCGTTCTTTGGTCAATTCTTGGAGAAAGGGACGCCCATCGTCGGAATTGTAGGACGAAATTACCTGTTTTGAAAAAGCAGCCCAAGCAGTGGCAAAAATAGAATATATATATAGACATGGTCGGTCAGCCGGTCGCGAGTCACTGAATAGAGGAGAAGAAGGCGCTGTCTCGGCTGGCGCCCGTCTTCGTTTGCGCCGTTGCCCCTCTTCCTTCTTGGCCCCCACCCCAGGCCCTATCTGCCTACCACCTAGGTTAGGTCTTGGACCTGTACTCGTGGCGCAGGACCGTGAGGTTCTGTGTGAAGCGGTCCTTGTTCTTGGGATCCAGAGACGGCGCCACATCCACCATGAGCTTGTTCAGGCAACTGGCCAGATGTGCCTGACGCTCTGGGGGCTGAGAGGCAATTAGGCCGGCCTGCGGTTGACAAAGACATGGCACGAAAAATATGCCGCTGAACAGGGTGACAGCAGATAGACAGACAGAAAGACACACCGATAGCAAAACTGGAAGACTTCAAGTGGTCCAACAGTTCCCCCGTCGGCACAGCACCGCTACTTCAAGTCGTCTCCCGCGGGTCTATCTTTTAGAATACGAAGAATGCGGACCTTGATGTCATTGTACATGGATCCGTTTATGAGCACCAGTGCCAGCATGGGTCGGGACAGAGACCACTGATTGGAGCACTCCTCGAACATGACGATCTCGAACAGTGCGCGAAGCAGCTCGGGGAAGATGTTCGGGTGCTGGGCGACCTGGAGGGACGACACAGAGGGGAGAGGAGAGGAGAGAGGGGGGAAGAGTTGAGGAGCGACGAAGAAGGACGACCGGGAAAAAAAGGAAGTGGATGGAAGTGGATGGCAAAAGGTAAGGAAAGGAAAGGAGCACCACGATGGGCTGGGGTGGCAATACAACTCTCGTGCCCCAGCACGATCCACCAACCTAGCCAACACATCTCTCCGCAACAGCACCCGCATCCCCGGACCCACGTGTTGGGCCATCTGCTGCGCTCCATGCACGGGTGCGGCGCTGCCCAGTCCTCCCGGGCCCCCGGACAGCCCCACGGAGGTCTCTGGGTGGCCTGCCGCTGCTGAGGCCACGTGGCGCCAGAAGAACGAGGCCATGTTGTCCACTGCGGAGGCGCAGGAGGACGACACGGACACGTCGAGCGACCTGGAGGAGCGGCAGGAGGGGGCCCGTGATGGGTGTTGGTTGAGGATGGGTGTTGAGGATGGGTGTTGAGGATGGGTGTTGAGGATGGGTGTTGGTTGAGGATGGCGCGCCGAGATGAGGATTAGGAATCAAGGGATAGCAAATGCAGAGGTTTTACATAATACTGTTCGGACATCGCACACGAAATCCGCAACAGTCAGTAACGTCCAGTGTGCGAGAGTGAGTGAGTGAGTGAGTGCGTGAGTGCGTGAGAGAGAGAGAGTGTGTGTGTGTGTGCGCTCCCCGATGGACCTCCCGCCGCAGAAGGTGCAGCTGTCAATGTCAAGCTCGACACGGTCAGAAGCAGCTTTCCTTCCCGTCCCCGCAGCAACTGCTGTTGTTGCTGTTGCTGCTGCTGCTGCTGCTGCAGTTAGCGGTACTAAAGCGGCTGCTGCTGCGGCTGCTGCTTCATGCTCCCATCTTCCCAGTCATCCAGCCACTCACTTGAGCCCCATCTCCAAGGAGGACATGAGGAACACGAAGGTACGGGTGTCCTGAGCCGCCACCACACTGGCATGACCCGCAGCTAGGACCTGCGACAGGACACCAGCAGCAGCGCCCAATCCCATCCCCGGGCCGGCGATGGCGAAGATTATATGTACGTGAGGTGGTGATGGTGGTGGCGAGCGAGGGAGGAGAGGAGCGCCGCCTAACGTCTGGCCCACAGAAAGGAGGTGTCAGCATAGCGTACCAGCAGCAGTAGCGGCAGCAGCGGTTAGGGTGCCGCCACCGGTTTCGGCAGTGTGTTTTTGGCGGGGCCGGGGGGCTCTCACCTCCATGAGTGCGAAATAGGCCTTGGCTAGCTTGCGGAACGCCAGCAGGTCCGCCAGGGGCACCGACAGCACCATGCGGAGAGCTGCTTCCAGGGCGTCCTGCGGTGTCAACAGCAGCAGACAGCAGCGGGAAACGACGTCGCCAACATCATAACAATCATCATCACCAGCATGTTTACCATCACTGTCGTTATCATTATGATTGTCATTATCAGCAGCAGCAGCAGCAGCAGCAGCAGCAGCAGCAGCAAGTACTATCATTGTCAGGGGATGTGGCCGCAGCAGAAATGGCAGCAGCAGCAGAAGGGAGTACGAATGGTGCCAAAAGGCAGTATATGCGACACCAGATGCAGCACCGCAAGCCGGAGTGAACTCCACTCCCGCCCAGGGACTCCCCGCAAAAGCATTTCACCATCGAAAACGAATTTCTCCTACGCCCCTTTTTCACTCACACACACACACCAACTCAGACTCCGACCCCCTTTCCCTGCCGTTCACCTTGAGAGCCGGATCGCCGTACAACTCAAACACGCCGAAGTTGACGTAATTGCCGCTCATGGCTCGTGCCAGCGCCAGAAGACAAACCCAAATGCCCTTGTACCGCGTGTCGTACACCGCCGAGCCACCCGTGGCGCCGGCGGGCCCTCCGCCGGCACCAGCACCGCCACCCGCGGCCCCTCCGTTCGGCTGCCCCGCCAGCGCCAAACTGTTGGCGTAAGTTACGACCACCTTGCTCACTTCCCTGCACGTGCCACACAGCGCAGTACGGCACTCTAACAACCAACAACGGCCTTCGACTGAGTTCCTCTGCACAGGACAAGACGACGGTAAGACGGTAAGAAGGACGCGACGAAGGTAAAGGCGTGTAAGGGGTCAAAGAGACCGTCGCATTGGCAAACAAGCTGGCACGCAAAAGACATGGCGGCTGGTACATGCGCTGGTCAACATGCCGCACGGCCCGACGGGAAAAGACGGAAAACAAAGGGGCGGAGTCCCATACGGTGCTGTAATATACCCGTAATCGTACACACAATCGTACAGCTGTACACACGTAACCGTCTCACACAGGCCCACGTCCACAATGGGGTAGTCCAAACAACTCCGAGAGAGGAGGACGATGAGGAGGACGATGAGGAGGAGAAGGAGGAGGAGAAGGAGGAGGAGGAAAAGGAGGAGGAGAAGGAGGAGGAGAAGGAGGAGGAGAAGGAGGAGGAGAAGAAGGAGGAGGAGGAGAAGAAGGAGGAGGAGAAGGAGGAGAAGGAGGACGACAAGGGGAAAAAAGAGAACGGGGCCCCACCTTCGGCACCAGACCACCCAAACCACCTAAACCACACAACCACACAGTACCTGAACAACAAGATGCCGTTGGGGGAGGAGCTGTCGAAGGTGAGGCGCTGGCTCTTGTTGAAACAGAACTCCGCAATGAATTTGAGAAGCGGGGTGGTCAGTGCGGGCACGTCGGACCAGGCCTACCGCGGGAGAGGGGGGTGGGGTTGACGCGGGGGGATACCGGGGTGTGGTGGCATTGCGTCGCGCGCCAGGATGCTCAATGTAAGCTGGTAATGATACACGCTGCACGCTGCAGTGCCATGCACGTTTTGCATACGCCAGCAGTGCTGGGGCAACCGCTACTCCGGTAACCCAGCAGCCAGTCCGCTGCAGCTCCGCTCCTTAGCTGACACAAAACCGAAATACATTCAAAAAAGACTTCTCCCCTTACCCGCCCGCCCGTACGCCCAGCCGTGCAATGCTTGCCCTCTCCTCTTCCTCACCGCCCCCTCGACACACGTTTCCAGCCAACAACCCGCTCTTCTCACCTCCAAGCATTTCAGCACCGTGGGCATATGCTGCGGGTAAAGCCACTCGAACATGAAGCCGTACGTACGGCGAGTAGCGGTGGCGGAGGCAATACCCCGCAGGTCCCGGAACAGTCCCGCAACGCGAGCGACGGGGACAGCCTGGCGCAGGGCCGCTACGGAGGGCGCTGCAGCCACCGTCTGGCCCAGCTGAAGCAACACCTGGGGGTGCAGGTTGGCACGGAAGGGCAGTGAAAACGGGGAGACAGTGCGTGCGAAGGTGTGACAAAAACAAGAGGGCAAAACAAGGAAGAATAGACGCAGCGACTTGTACGTGGGGACAAAGAGAGGCTAAGGGAAAGGAGAGGAGGACAGAGGCGGAAAGAAGCATGTACGTGCAAGAGGAGGAGGAGAAGGAGGAAGAAACAAACTCGCCTCAATGGAGGTGCCGCAGTACAACCCACATTTCCACACCACCACCACGTTCCGCCCAGCACCCACACCCATATCCATACCACCCCCTCCTCATCTCCTCATCTCCTCATCTCCCCTTCCCCCCCGCCCGCCCCCCCTCCGACCTGATGAAGCGGCGTCACGAAGGCCCGAAACCGTGCCGGCGTGTCTTCCATGAACAGCAGTCGCGCCAGTGTCGCGTAGTAGGTGGTGCGGTTGCGACCATTACCCGGCGCATCCAGGAAGGCGTAGTGCTCGGAGGTGTGGGCTACCAGCAGCTGAGACACGGCGTCGAGCTTCATGAGCAGCTTGCCAGACATGTAGCCCGCGGCGAGCTCCTGCTCAGGGATTTTCAGGGTTTACAGGGAAGCTGAGTGGTTTGGTCGTCGTGGCGGTCGCGGCGGGCTGTGCGATACGATAGAGGAAACGGTAGGAGATCTCTTTTTCCATCCAGGACGGGGGCCTGAGGTCCCACGTCATGTCTCACCTGGAAAAGCACTAGACTCAGATGTACGAGCTCCTCGCTGGCGCCGTACACTCGGAGGTTGGTGCCAATCTGTGAAGAGAAGGAAAGCAGGAAAGACGGAGTAGGAGGGCGGCCGCATTAAAGGAGGACGGTGAGGATGGGGCCAATGGCACCGTAAAGGGGGGGGGTAGAGGGCAGCGGGGTTTCTGCCGGTGCAGATCGATGATTGATAGAAAGTCAACCGAGCCCAAGTCAACAGGAAACAGGACATCGTGCGTCGTCGTTCACCTATCACCACCATCACTACCATCGATATACGTACCCTATCCGACACCCTGCCCCAACCAACTGCACGCTTTCCAGCGGGCCCTCCCAGCCCCAGGGTTTTTTCGCACCTTTGCCAGCATGACTGAAAGCACTGCCGCGTGGTCCTCCAATCCTAGCCTCTCAGCTAGCCGCGTGTACACCTTGCTGCTGTGCATGACCTGGGCGATAGGGGAAGGAGAGCGGGTGGGGGCATGCGCGGCAGGCAAAGCGACAAACAAGCAGAGAGAGCTGCTGCACGCCAGGCAATCCGACTTGCCGTTTTCTCCACCCACAACATCCCCATGGCGGCCTAACCTGGCCTCCTCGCCGCGTTACGTGAGACAACTGGCGTTGTGCGATACCGCGCCGCAGAAGATATGTTATTCCACGATTGCCACGACGGTTTCCCGGCTCATGCCCCCCAACCCTCACACTTCCCACCCGCCCCACCCCACACACTTCGCAGGACTAGCATCAAGGCACTTTGCTTTGCTTTCCTTTGGTGTGCATGTAAAATACCCCTTTGGCTAGATTCCGGTCCAGTACCGTTTCCTACATTTACCGTCAGCTCCGACATCTCCTTTCTTCTCCCTCTGTATTTCCTTCTTTCCCTTCTAAGTTGGGACCGGGGCGCGTCGCAGACGTATGTGTCATTGCGGCCTTTGCAGTTGCCCTCGCATGCCCACGCACATCTTCCGAACAACACCGACCAACTCCCGCTCTTGCTTTACTACTGCTGCTGCCGCTCCTGCTGCTGCTGCTGCTGCTGCTGCTGCTCCACCGACGTCCTTTGCCTTTTCCGCTTGTTCACATGCGGTCAGTCAACCAACTACTTTCATGGGATGGTTCGTTATGCCCCCGGGGAGAGGGGCCCGTCCAGATCGTCGTCGATTTGCACCGCACGCGCTGCGGTAGCATGATGACCCTCTGCGCACTGTCCGCTATCAAGGACAGGTAAATGGGTTTTCAGGTTCTACCTAGCGGGGACTTTAGGTGCCATGGCTCTCTGTGTAGTCAGTTCTAGCCGCCCACCACCACCACCACCACCACCCAGTCGCCCTACAGCGCCGCTTGTTTCTACGGGCTTGTTTCTACATCATTCTTACAAAATCAACATTTACTGAGGGTAACCGAAACTACGTCCACAGTTTCATGGGAAAAATCTAACATGCCGCTGGACGACGGAGCTCGCTTCGGTTAGGGTAATCCTTTGCAATCATCGGATGTACGGGCTTGTTTCTACGGCATTTACCTCATCACGACTAGAATCGTTGATACACAGGCGAAACCAGTCTCAGGCGAACCCTAAGTAAAAACACATGAGACCGTCGGGCCACTGTAAGCTCCCTGATTCATGACACGCACCTGCTCCCCGATGTACACCTTCCGGAAGCACTGCAGGAAGTGCAAAAACGCCACATCCAACCGCTGACGCGACCGCTCGCCGTAACGGCTCGTGTGCAGCCCCTCATCCGCCGCACGCAGCAGCGCGAACACACGGGAAGCCAGGTCGCCGTCGAGGGCCTCCTGAAGGCGGGCGAGACGGAGTCCAAGGGGGGAAGAATAAGATTAGAATTATTAGAAATTATTAGAAATTATTAGAAATTAGAAAAATTATTAGAAATTATTCCAATCCCCAGGCCTCCCAAGACCTACTGCGCAAGGTTCTGTCCCTTAGGGTTTCGACTCTAGATGAGAGGAGGGTGGTAGCGGGAGTGACGGGATGAGGGGCGGGAATGGAAATTATGCGGGGGGAAGGGGGCGATCGGAAGGGCCCCGTAAGGGAAACGGACAACGCGAACCCACGGACACGTAATGGGCCACGGACCCCGAAAACCAGACGCAAGTGCCTGGTTCGGGGACATGCGAACAGCTGAGTGATGAGTTCTTCGACCGATGGCGATAAAGCAATGCAATCTTTGCACATGCACGGCTGCAGAGCCGAATGGTAAAAAAGCGGAAAAGGGAGGCGGTCCAGGAAAAGGCAAGGCGCCCCGAAGAGGTGATCCAGACGGGAACCATCTCGCCCCAACGCCGCACCTGGCTATCCGCATTTGTACTAGTCGCCAAGCGGCCCTTGATAACCGCCCCCGTAATGTACACAAGCCACGTCAGCTGCCCCTCCAATAACGATAACTGCGGCCCCGGCAGCGGCTGCTGGGAGGCCTGCTTGTAATAATCGCATGCAGGGTCCATCAGCGACGTCAAGTACTGCGCGCTCCTGTCGTACTGGTACCGCATCAAGTACGGCAGCGCGTCAAGCTGCTCTGACAGGGCGTCTTCTGTGTCCAACATGTCGTCCAAGGAGGGGTTAGCGGCACATCGCTGCACGGATTCCAGCCTACGGTGTTTCGTACAGATGGAAGGATGGGGAGGCGGGTGTGTATACGTGTGGTTGGCTATGTAAACAAGTCTCCGTGTCTCCTAGCGCCCACGCGACCATTACGGTGATAGCCATTGGTGCCGATAGGTGTATTGAATGCAAGCGCGTGTAAGAATGTGTGCTCCAAGCCCCCCCCCATACACATGCACGTGCCCCTCTCTCCGTGTGCTGGGGTTATGTGTCAGTGATGTGGGGGGAAGAGGGGCTGGGGGGGTGAGACTGCTCCCTGGGTGAGTCGTTTGTACCGCGCGTAATCCAACCAGGCCACCCACCTGGCCATGCAGACACACACACACACACACACACACTCCTCCACACCGACCCTCCTCTACTCGTCGGCCACCCTTTCCCCATTCTCCCCTCCTTCCCCCCCTTCTCCACCCCTCACCCGCTCAACCTCCACACCCGCCCACACTGTCCCCCCACCTCGAGGTGACATAGGCCTGCGTGATGTTGGGCACGTTGCCCTCCAGCAGCGACGGCGAGTCGCCCTTGAGGTACGGCATGGACGACACCAGTCTGCTCCACAGCCCAAGCAGGTAGTAGCAGCTACTGCCGGCCCATTCCCACTGCTGTAGCGCGTAGATGGTTAACTGAGCTACAGATTGGATCCAGTCGTTGTAACTGTCAACGGAAACCTGCACAAACATCAGCCGTGAAGGCGGGGCCCCCCACCCAGCAGAAGTGAGGCCAGACATGCTAAGGAGTTCAAGGAGGGCATTGAAGAAAAAACACAAAAGTCGCGGTGATAACCGCGGAGGCTGGGAAGGGAGCATGAACCGAACCCCAGACGATAACTCAAAAGTGTGGGGAGCGGCGGACGAAGTGCAGGCCATGGTAAGGCGGTTATTGCCATCGAGTGCGCTTATTTCCGCTCTCCCAACACGGCGGCGGCGCCGGCGGCGGTGCGGCGATTGACAGGAGCGCCAGAACAACATGTTACGACGTGCACACACAGCCCCCGTTCGCATAGCCCCGTTCCATTACCGCCTCCACAAATATATCCCAAAACCTTTCTAGGAATCCTGTCGAAGAACCTAAGAATGTCGAAGAACCTAAGAACGAGGTAAAGAACACAGAGAAGGAACATGGCCCCGTACATACGCACGAGTGTCGCCGCGTCCGGGTCCCTCTCCAACCGAGCCCGACCCACCCACACCCACATAATAGCCGCCACCCACTACGCCATTAACACTTCGCTCACCCACCCACCCACCCACCTACCTACCTACCTACCCACCACTACCCACCAGTTCGCTCAGTTGGTAGTTGGTTTTTAACCTCCCCAACAGTCTACACAAGCCGTGGAAGTTGTCATGTTGTGCCAGTCGGCCCCGGGCTGCGGGATCGAGGATGGAGCGAGTGGCCGCCACCAGCCGATTGAGGAACCTGTACGGCCCATCCCGCAGAATCACATACACACACACGCCGACAGACACACATACAGTGTATATAAACAACGGCACATGTATGTACGCGCGAAGCGGGGTGGAAGAGAGCAGGCAGGATGGACAATGGGTCCAATGGGCCATGGAGATGGATGGGCAATTGCAAAGTGCACGGGTCTACAAACGAACGAAAAGGGCGGGTTATATGAATAAGGGCGGATTATATGCACAAGCCAGATATAACTAACTACCAAGGTCCAAAGTGCCCATTGCCATGGTGGTGTTATGTGTGTGTAGATGAAGTTGTAAACAGAGGAAACCGCACCACCTTGCCAAAACCCACCTGAGGCGCTCTCCTTCCGACGTGAAAAGGCTTCGTCGTACACCAGCCAGTCGTACCATGCATTCCAGGGAAGTGGAGGACAACGGCGGCTGGCAGGAGGAGTACAAGTCCAGAAAAAGCTGCTCGGGGGTTTGGGCGGGGGGGCGGGGTTGCAGCGACGAGGCGAGGTGTGAGTGAGAGGGGAAAGGCAGGACAGGAGAGTGTGTATGGACGAGCGAAGGGTGAAATGGAATTAGAATTCAATCGAGGCACGCGTATTGCAAACTGAAATGCAATACGAGGGAAGGTGAGGGAGGCTAAATGGATTGAATGGAAAAATTGGAAAACTCATGCGACAGCAGCATGAGCATCACCAACATCATCATCATCAGCATATGTAACAGGAGCAGAATACACACTTAAGTCCTAAGCACACATGCACAAGCCACTACTACAACCCCCCCCCCGAGGGTGCGGGTGAGTGGAGCACGGCAGGCAAGACGCACGTTCCAAAGTTGCACACATCCCAATTCCCCTCCTTCCCCCCCTAAAAAAACACATGCTGCAGTGGAGCACTCCATCTTCTGCCCCCTCCTCCTAATGGCCCTGGCGCTCCGTTAGCTAAAATGTTCCTGGAGGTGCTAAGCGGCAGTACCTGCAGTGTTGCCGGGTCCTCGACGGCCGGGCGCCAGGAGGAGGGAACCTGCCCGGGGGCCAAAACACACCACGCAGGGTAGTTAGGGGAAAACGCAGGAAGGGCGGACTTGGTGGCCCGTCGCCTGGAAGACACCTTAGGTCCCACCACCATCCAGACGCTTCGAGTAGGCGAGAAGGCAAAATCCAATCAACTCCATTACCAACTGCAAACGGACCAATCGACGCTCCAGCACATAGCCCAGCCCTTCCCTGCATTTCCCTTCCCTGCAAAAGCTATTCCCCGTCCTTTCGACCACAGCTGTCTTCAGCATTGCCCCCACTCTACTCCACTCTTCCCCCCCCACACTCACCTGGATGGTGCACAACTCCTCCGAAGACTCGTCCAAGCACGTGCCCACGAAGTCGAATGATAAACACGCCAGCGCCAGGTTCAAGCCCTGACGACACGAAGGACCAAACGGCAAACAAGATCGTTTCGGTTGTCGTTTTTGCTGTTGTTGTTCCGTTCTTGCCGTCGTTGCACCGCCAACAAGCAACTCCCTCTTGCTCTTAATCCAAATCCCAAACCCCACTTCGGACCACGAAGATAAGTGCTTACCTCGCCCTTAAGCTTGTCGTCCGCCATGCGTGCATTCAACTCCTGTAGTGCCAACAAAGAGACCTGCGGCGGGCAGCCATAATACCTTTGGCAGGTAACGCAACTTTGGAGGTGTAACACACACACGCACATACATACATATACACACACATATATATGCACATCGACATATGGGAGAATGAGAATTATAGCGCGACTATCAGCACCACCATCAAGGTGTGTGTAACGGTGTAACGGTGTAACCGCAGCCGCCAAACAAGGCGCCGTCATGAAGACTCCGTCCACAGCTGCTGCTGCTGCTCCCTGCGCACACCCTTTCATTTCCTGTGTTGATTTTAAACTACTTTGCGTTGCTCCACTTCACAAAATGACGGGGACCGCGAAACAAAACCTCCACACGTCATGAGGCCCAACCCCTCCACAATCACGATCCTATTCCATCCCCTATCCAACCCCATCCCAAACACCAGTATTACAGTGTTTTTTAACCCCACAAGCCGCAAACCCACGAGCCGCGGAACTTAGGTAGCTCACCTGGAACGCTCGCAGCAATGCCGTGTCCCGGAAGTTCACCGCCGCCTTCCGATGCTGAGTCAGCGTCCTTCCCGGTGTGGCCTGATTCATCTCCTGAGAATAGGGCCCCGGGTGCGGAGGAGGGAGGGGGGGAAACATGGGGCGGGGGGGGAAAACATGTGCGAGAGAGTGGGAAGTGGGAACTGCTGCCGGTGTGTCCAAGATCCGAAATGGATGCCTTTGTGAGTCCTAAGCGGTGAAAGATGTCATCGACCCGTGGATCCGGAAGTAAAAGCCCTCAGTACGTTGCCCCTTCCCCAGGGTGATAGAGGGACGAAGGGACGATATGTATAGGCGCGATGAACCAAGGGCCAAACGAGGTACTAGTCAGAGCCTACGAGTACAAAGGCTTCCAGAGCGAAAAAAAACAGGATACACGAGACGAAATGGGGGCCAAGCTCCGCGGGGTCGTCATTCACTGCTAGGAGCTAGATATGCTGGAAGCTGCAATAAAACGTACCCTGCAGGTGAGCAAGCCGGCAGCAGTAGCAGCAGTAGCAGCAGCCAGTTCCCTCCCTCGTCCCAGCTGCCTGCCGTCCCCAGCGCTGCCCCGAGACCCCAACCCCCAATCATCACCTGCACAATGGTGTTGAGGATGCGCAGGCCCACCAGGTAGTGCGCCGGAGTGCCCTTCTCCAGGAAGCGCTTGGCGTCCTCCACAATGGCCCGGTGCGAGTCCGAATCGAACCAGCCCAGCTTGGCGGTACGACACAGCAACGTCACCAGCGAAGAACACACGAAATGTTCCAACGTGGCACAGTTGCTGATCAGGTGTGGCGCGTGTGCGGGGGCATGTGCGGGTCCGTGCAAAGGGAGTGGTAACGGGGGAAGGGGGAGGGAGACGTCAACAACCCAGAAGGAAATGAAGAATGTATACTGGTAGACACAACATTATCAATTGTCAAGGAGAGAGAGAGAGAGAGAGAGAGAGAGAGAGAGGAACAGCCACAAGATAGCGGGTCCCTGCGCGTGCGAAGAGCGCGCGCTCCACGGGTTTCCCCAGCACAAAATAGATCCCCATGGATCATCGCCCCCTCCGTTCCAAGTCAGAAAAAGCGCGTGCTCACCTATCCAGGTATTGCAGGAAGTAGTTCTTCATGTCCGTACGCACGGAGGGGCTGCGAGGCCGGAGAGGGGTGAGGGCAGGAGCGTTTGCAAGGTTGTCACGGTTGCACGCACCTCGAACGGTGCGTTTCGGGCTGTCCGGGTTACATGCAAGACACACGATGGGCGTGCACGATGTTGGATGTTTGCAACGCTGCTCGCGATGAGAGCTGAGAGAGCGGCAACGCCCTCACCTGCGTGTGCAAAATGGTCTCACACGACACGATGGGAACAATGGTGACGTGTAGGCGGCTACTGCATAGCTTGGCGGGATGAGGCGAAGACGCTTCACGTTGTGGGGGGGGGGCCGCCGCGCCACAAGGCGGGAAATTAGGAGTTTTTTTGTTGCAAAGCCCAATGCAGTCCCATCACGTTCTGGAAGGTTCGCATAGGCGGAGGCTCCCACCGGGCGGGATTGTGGGATCCAGCGTCACGTTGGCGAACTCGAAGCACACCGATAGGTAGGCGCGCGTGCTGCTGCTCGTTGATCTTTGCCCTGAACGCCCCATGGCATCCCCCGCGCCCCAGAAACAAACAGCTCTGCAACCCCTCCCGTTGCGTCCTTCATCCTGCCGCTGCTTTTGCTACCTCTACTGCCGCTTCTACAGCTGCTGCTAGTGGTTAATGCAAAACGATCGCAACGTAACATCGTCCACTCTCTAGCCGGTCCTCCTTTCTTTTAAGCACCGTGTGAACTTACCAGGTGGCGCCCTCACCCTGCGTTACATAGATCCCCATGGCAACCCGGGACGGGACCCCACCAGGACGAGCGCACAGACAGACAGACAGACAAACAAGATAATCAAACGGACGGATGACGACGTACTTTAGCGAGTGCTCCGCCAGCAGCTTAGTAAGGCTAGACGAGGCCAACAGCTGCGCGTACGGCGACCTGGAATTATCCAGGATAGCCTGCAGGGCATACCACCAACGGCATTACAGCAACGTCATCACCCGGCAAAAACGACTTGTGACAGTGAGTTGCGGCGGTGAGGAAATGTAGGATGCCGAGAGCCCTATGAGCTGCAGCTGGGACCAAGGTAGGATGAATGGCTGGCTCCATTATGAAGGAGATGGTAAAGGAGGCGGTTGCGCGATTAGAGGGCGACCGCAATCAAAAGGCCATGGTCCAACCTGTCCACAGCGGCATCATAGATAGGGGCCTGGAGCCCGGGTCGCCCGGCGCCAGGTAATCACGTTTCCGATTGCCCCAACAGGGACCTGGACCATCTTTAACCGGGTTGCTGGAGCTGGTGCCGGGGCTAACTGAACCCCGACCCCAATCCAGGTGTAACGACATGCAAAAAACAAAGACACATTTGTTTTTGGCCCGGGGAAAGGTGGGTACGAGGGCAGGGCAGGGACAACAATAAAACTCTTCAAATCAGGCCGTCACAGTCCTATAGGAGGCCATGCTACCACCCCAGCGTGTCCGAGCAGCTGACCAGATGGCCGAACAGGGCAAATGAGCTATCAACGTGACCCAGAATTTAGGACAGGCTCATAGGGCATGTAGGTGAGCACTGAAGCTTGCCATGGAGCTTGCATTACTCAGGCAGCTGGGCTTCCGTACACACCCTCTTCAGACCCCAAGTTCGGCCCACCTTCAGCGCAGGGACATGCTCCGTTGACTGCCCGAACACGCCCAGCATCTGCTCTATTTGCGTGCGCTCCGCTTGGCTCTGCGACAGGGTGAGACGGTGGGGAGGAGCGACTTGGATCCAAAGTGCTCCTTGCTGCATACATACAACAAGTCACCCCGGCCGCCGGAACTGGTGGACAGCCCACCTGGGCGGTGTAGAGCCGTTCGCATAGAGACTCCAGCTGTGGCAGCTGCTGAAGGTCCATGGCTGGGGCTTACAGGCCAAGTGGTTGGCGCGGGGCCTACCCGGCCAAGTGTTATTGAGGCACTTGTCTCGTCGAAACTAGGCAGAGGCCCTTTAGGTCCTGATCAGTTCATATGCTATGCTTTTCCTAAACGAAAACGTAGAGCTGCTTGCTTGTTACGAAACAGACAAATTTGCGAGAGAGGATCGAAAGATCTGTTCGAATAGGGATCGATGAGCAGTACAGCTCAAGGCAGCCTGCACCTTTCACATTACAAATTTCTGCTTATGGAAGCGTTCTCTAGCAAATTCGCGCTAACAAATGCTGCCGTACCTCTTACTAGCCGACACGACACCGCTCCAACTGGCCTGAGCACAACAACGCCTTTTCCTAATCAGATACTTTGAAATTATATCGTTGTGGATGCTATACACTCTTCCGTGACATTCACGCTGCAAGCTGTCGAGGCCTAGCCTGAAGCCAGAGACCCTACTTATAAAATGCACACCTCCAAGCCAAACTAAGAAGAGAATTTTTCCTGATTGCAGCAGCATCGTGCAGGCACCACCGGCATGTATGGCCTTCTCTAGTGTAACGCCGGGGTCCTATTAATTTGCATTTGCGATATCTTGTTAACCTGCATGTATTTCATGGCTATTAACTACAAATCTAAGGCGCCAGCAAGGAGATTTCATCCAGATGCTGGCGCTCAGACATGTCAAGTGTTTTGGTTGCGTAGATAGGGAAAAGCGCAGATGCCTCCTTTGTTGGCAGCTGTAAGAGGCGAGATTCTTTACATCATCCAGATGGTTTTACGTCATATCCTCTGGACTGCTATTTTCAGTGTCCCTTAATCAGCGCCAACCACGGTACGCAGGGACACGCTCAGGCAGCCATGCCACCGTTCACTTGCAGGACCCTTTAAGACCGCCGTCACACTTACCCAGTTCCCAAATCTGAACCTCATCAACCGAGATCAAATAACGACTGATTTGGTACAGCACCTGAGCCGCAAGTCTGTCATGTTAACCCACCTTGCACCAGACCTAACAGGCGCAATCGTACGAACAAAGGAACCAGATTTGAAATTCTCAATGCCCTCAGATTCAAGGTATAGGTACAGGGATAGCTCTACAGCTGATGAATGCCACCTTGGCAGCAAGGCTGCATGCCCCCGGCCCAGTCTACCAACCAGCGATCAACGGCAACACCTATCTATTAATTAAACAGGAAACCCTCACCCTCATTCACCCACTATCACTTCAGCATTAACTTTCCACTTTTGATGTTCGATCAACACCAAACAAAAGCACAGTCTGCAGGCCGAGCTAACTAACACAAGCAGCAGGTTTTAAACACGATGCACACCACCACTGAACAAGACTCGTCGCTCTATCCAATCACGCGCTCTGGAAGCCTTTTCCTCCTCATGCGGCCCGCCGTACAAGTCATATCCTTCCGAACACGGGGAACCCAGTCGACCAACCAGCCCTGCATAGTTGCTGGCACAGGCCGCCGTTATACGAGTACGTAGCTCCATATACACCCCTCCACCACCACCCACGCGATGCAGTGCTGGATATCAGTCTATGCAGATAGGTAACGCCTCAGAAGGCCACGCACCTCTAGACGCGAACCCACAACGTCGCAAGGGGCCCCTCCCTAGGGTGCGGCGGCTGGCTAGGCCTTCTTTGACGAGGGACCTCCGCTAATGCGACCGTGAGCCTCTCCGCTTGTCCTTCTCGCCCGTGGCCGGCGTCGGGCCCCCTTTGTTTTCCTTTTCATCCCCTCGCCGGCCGCCCCCCAGCGCCACGTCCTTTTCCTTCTTGGCTACCGTAAACGGAGCCGTGGATTGGGCGCCGGCGTGTCGGAGCGAATCGAGGGGCGCCGTGTTGGTGGTGGATTGGCAAGGAAACGATACGGGGTGGAGGATTTGGAGGTTTCAGATAACAACTCACAATCGGAGCTGGTAGATAGGCATAGGCAGCTGGGTGCGTAGTTTTACACGGGGTAGGGCGCAAGCTGTTGCATGACATATTGATAAAATTTCATTAGCGAGACAGCAGCGAGGAGCTGTGCTAGACAACAATCACCTCAGCAACAGTGAGCTGACGGTGAAGCACTAAGAAGTAATGATGCTTCTTTTGATTCTACCGGATTTTGTTCCCACACCTACAGGAATGGTTAAGTGTACGGATGTACGCATCACACGGCTTCCATGCCACGTTTCGCTCGTGGTTTCCCCCCTGAAAGGCCTTGCGTTCTTCCTCGCTGTCGTACATGAAGACCGAACACCACCCACGCATGCACGCAAGTTGCGCATCTCTCGCATGGTCATCCCCATCCCACCTCTGCTCTTCCCAGCCTCACGACCATCAGCCGCCGCCGCCGCGGGCTTCGCCTTCAACGGCCGGTTGTCCCCGTTGCCACCAGCTCCATTCGGCTCATCTCCTCCAGCACCACCCTCATGGTCACCATCATTTGCTCCTTGCGCTCCGCTCTTCCTCTTGTCCTTCTTCAGAGACTTCTGGTCCTCATCCCCGCCGCCGCCGCCGCCGCTAGCAGCAGCGGCATTGGTGTCGGCATTTCCCGTAGCCGCCCCCGAGCCCCTGTCCGCACCGCTACGACGGGGCTTCTTCGCAGGCGGCTGCTTGACGCTGCGCTCGTCCTCCTCTTCCTCTTCCTCCTGCCCCTCGCTGCCAGACACCCCTTCGATTTCGTCCTCGCTCGATACCGCCGCCCGGCTGCGCCGCTTACCCTTCACAGAACCCGGCTGATCCAAGCCTGTCTTGCTGCCCTTCCCGCCCTTGCCCTGCTTGGACCCCTGCTGCTCCTTGCTCGTGGCTCCGGAACCACTTTTCCTCCTAATCGCTTGCCGTTCCACCAGCCGCAGCCTGGCCGCCTCAAACTCCGAGTCCGTGGGCTCTGCGTCAGCCTGGGAGTCAAGACGGATGGTTAGGAGTGCGGGTACTGGGTGAGACTCGCCATGAAGACAAGAAAACGTACGTGGTATAGTTACGGGTCCCAGTACATACAAGAAAAACTTAGGATGTGTAGAAGAGCGGTGGTTGCCTTTGGCCCCCCCCTGTTCGTGGTGCTTCATTGATGTAACTTGGTCAGCTGTTTCAGCACGGCAAAACCGCTCTACCATCGCGCCAGTCGCAGTTGCAGCTGATAAAGCTGGACTTGGTCTAGGTAAAACAACAATAACAACAACGACAACCGAGAACAGCGCGCAGCGCAAAACGGCTTACCTGGGTCGTGCCATGCGCGCCCTTGCCTCCGCTGCCCTTCTCCTTGGCCTTGCCCTTCTCTTTCCCGCCACCATACTTGGCGACTAGTGAGTCAAAAAAGCTGTCGGCCGCAGCAGCCCTCTGGTCAACACACACATGAACACACATGCAACCATTAGAAACAGCTGCTGTACGTAACAAGAAGGTATAATAATCTTGCCATGTAACAATCTGTAATGGACCCTAAACGAAAAGGCTCGGGCCCAGCCGCCGGGGAGCCACACGGGGAGCTAACACACACGACTACTCATCCTGAACCCGTCGTCCCCAGTCCCTACACATCGGCCTTCACTCCACCTCCCGCCTGTTCCCCCTTGACTTCACTATCCACTAACCGGGAAACCTCGAAACACACAACGTTATATCATCACTCTAAGCCGGAATACCGGGGTCCGGGATGCTGTCACTAGCGGCTGTAACGGAGTTGCGCTGGCGTGTGTTGAGTGTGTAATAGCAATTACTTTGTACCGCACACATACACATGCACATACAGTTACACGTCCACACACCTTGCTGTGTATTGCGGTGATCAGTGCATTGCCAGGACCCATACCCGCACCGGGCCCAGACAGCCTCCGAGCAGGCGGACGTGGCCGGGATGCTACCGACTTTGCCCAGGCGGTGTACGGCTTGAAGCGCTGGATCTCGCCTGCGCACCACGCACGCACACACAACACAATCGCATGGAGGCCCTGGTAGGGGGTTCCTTTCCTTTCCTTTTCTTTCCTATGCAGACCCCCTAACAACAAGGTCCTGAAACGACACAAAACACGACATGCCAGATGAGAGGAGCCGGGTTTGAAGGGGGTTTACTGTTTGGTTTAGTATCATTCTGGTTGCTGCCCATGACAGCGCCAGCCGACCAATCGGCAAAACCCACATGCCCACATTTGAGCTCAGCCCGTGGTCACTCGGCACCGAGCACCGACAAACCTGCTTCTATAGCGCCCTCCAGGATGTCCCGTAGTCGATGCGAATCGAGCACGGGATCTGAGCACATGAGGTGATCAAACACGACCTCCATACGGCCACGGAATTGGTTATAGTAGCGCAGCAGGTCAGACCGCTCGTCGGCACTGCCTTGGTAGCGAGCCTACGGATCGCACGAATCCGGAAAGGGAACGACAAGCAGACTGGGCGTGACAGAGGTTGCGCACGGGGGTCGTGGGGAGACAGCAGTAGCTTTGCCATACTGAGGTGAGGGGGGGAGAGAGACAGAGTGGGTTGCGGATGGGCAGAAAGGGAGGTGGCGAACGGGGAGGGGCCCAAACCGGGAGGAAAAGGGTTCAGCGACAAAGCCGCGGTTACAGCCGTTGGAGACCTCTATATGTAACCATCAGTTCAAGGACAACGGGGAGAGGGATCCTCACTGCCTGGAATAAACAGGTCCGCCGGCAGCTGGTCTACCCTGCATTCTGTAAAGACGAGAGGAGAGGTTGATAGAGAAGGGCCGACCCAGGCGCACCGTAAAATCGTCAATGTCCTCCGTCTTAATAGCAAACATCGCCCGAAAGTAATCCACGAGCCCGTCAAAACCCGCGCCGGCCAAGTCGTCATCGTCCGTGCTGCCAGTCTCATCATAGACCTTTCGCCTGCACACCAGGGACATGCACATCAGCCACCATCGGTAGAAGTTCCCTCAATTCCCTGGGACCCTGTCTTTGCTTGTCTATAGGGGGCCCTCCTTTTGAAATGACCATCGGCCATCACATCATGGGTACACGCCAGGTAACGGTGGTTTCACCAGGCTCGTGGCCTCGAGGTATTACAGCTCCTTGAAATGCTGAGGATTATACCACAGTCCAAAAATACTGTTTCGCCTCAGGGAACGTCTCAGCAGGCCGACCCACGACGGGTGGAGTTCGCTCATGGGAGAGCCGCATGCAGTGCTGTGTAAAACAAGTAAAGACCCCGCTTACTTTTCCTCGTCGCCAAGAATCCCATAGACCTTTTGCAGGAGTTGGAACTTGGCCTTGGCGTCCTGGAGGGGTACGCAGATTGCGTGCAGGTGGGTAATCGCGCCGTACGGGAAGTAAGGGCCGCTGACGAGCCGGAAGGGCTTACCTCGTTGCCAGGATTCTTGTCCGGATGCAATTGCAGCGCCCGCTGTCGGTAAGCCTTCTTTATCTCTTCATGAGAAGCGTCCTTGGATAGCCCCAGCACCTATCGTTGAACAACTCAGATGAAAATTAACGTCCACAATAATATGCTAAGAGATGCAGACACACCTCGTAAAGGCATCCTGTCATTCGAGCAAACGAGAGTTGGGTATGAGTCGGAACTACAATAGCAGTCTACTTTTAGGAAAGTTTCAGCAGTTCTCAGGCCTATACTGGATTACAATACTTCTGGACTTTACCTTGAGCGTGGGCGAGAAGCTTACCAATCTAATCCACGTGCATAACTCGCCAGGACAATCCCGCCAAATGGAGCGCCGTACACTTTAGAGTGCCAGCAAGCCAGACGCGCATATCATGTCTGCTGCGATGATGCCACTGTGCAATCTTTTTGTAATGCGCGAGCTGCTGCCATTTTCTTTCCAGTTCAGGAGCTTTCCAACATCTAAAGGCAGAACCAGTTTCTCCTCCCGCATTCTGTTGTGCAAAGTCTAAGTGTCGCAAAGCAGCCGTTGTGCTGTGTGTCCACCTACAAAGATCTGCATCAATATACATGGGTTTTACTAATCGACTTAGTCTCCGTTGCGTGTCTGTGTTTTTGCGAAACGGTGCGGCCATCACAATCGGCCAATCCGCCGATGGTCAATAGCCGCCGCGCTCGTATCAACGGTGCAATTCTACTAACCGTGCAGCAGTCCTGACGGTGAGATGACCCTTAAGTTTTCTGATGTTTCAAAATCATTGCGTACTCGCGCCGATTCCCTTCAGTGCCTCTTAAATACGATGGAGTACTGGCTGGCTGGAGTTGACACGGCGATCTAGAGCCGTAACAGTGTTCGCTGGTGTGTGCGTGCACCGCCCAGCACAGTAGTATACAGCATCTCAGCAGGCAGGTCTGGTCTCGCTTCACTGAACCAGATATCGAAAGGACAAGAAACTTCTTATACCTGGTAAGGCTTGTTGTGTAGTTCAGTGCGTTAAACTTTGTATTCCATTCCAATCGGTGACCGGTCGAATGTATGCCATAGAGCCCTCCCTCCCTTTCCTACATATATACATACATACATACATACATCCCCCCATTCGTCGGTTACGACGTGGCGATCGGCGGGCGGAGCTCGGTGGGGCGGATTATTCTCAACGCACGCAACTTGGAGCAGGTACCGGTGCTGGAATCGCATCCATGTCTCTCAGGCGTTCCTGATCAGAATGTTCTTCTTCCCTGGAAAAGGCTGCTTGTGTGGGCTGCCTAACCTAACGAGCCCGCAGAGACTCACGCTCCGCAACCGCTCGCCTCAAAATCAACCAGATCTAGCCGTTCGAACACAATACAACATACTGCTTCGCTTGCCGGCCAAAGGCCGTCCGCTGTCCGCCTGGTGAAACAGTGGTGCCTTCTGTAACAAAAGGTCACCAAAATCCACAGTTAAAAGAGCCGCAACATGCCAAAACCAATTCCCGCAAAAAAAGGTTTTGTCTTCTCTGACGCCAGGTTTCCCGGTCAAATCTCACACTTTGCTGTAAATCTGCGAGGTAATGCAGGAGGCCTGCTTGTTGCTAAACTTCCCGCTCGTCGGTTATCATTATTTAAAATATCTCCCGATCCGTGAGATATTCTCTCGCTACCACAGCTACACCGTCGCCTGTCAGTCGAAACGACCACACCATCGCATTCGCTCTTTTTCCTGCTTGCATGTGATCTCCCCCCAGACAGACAGACGGACGCACACACACATCGTTAAGACCCTTAAGAAGAACATGATGACACGCACCATCGCGCAGCGCCCTTAAGCCAAGAAGCCAGGCCCTTGGCCAAGAGCATTGTTATTTTGCCTTCTCGCCTTGGCCGGCACGTTCTTACCTTCTTTTTTCATATTTGTCTCCTACATCAACCCACGATCCTCCAGCCATCATTCCCCCCCGCCGCTCAAGGTTATCATTACCACCTGGGTTCAATGCCGTATAATACGACGCTGGACTTCCGTACGACCACTCCAAACACTTAAACGAAAGTAGCCCCCTCCCTCGCGGGTCATGGAAGGGCAGCAGCATGAGGGTAAAAGTACGGCTTGCACCCTTGCACTTGGCAGCCATGGATGATGACGGGTCAGAAGCAGCTGCTCACCTAAGGTGTTAGCGATGCTCGTAAAACACCGGCCCCCAACACTCCTGCCCTGTTGTTGTTGCTCCTGCAGCTATTGCTGCAGCAAGAACACCCTAAGTCCATACGTGAGGTCGCAGCCACTTCCGTGGGTACCTGGCGTGGTTCCAACACTCCAAGGATAGCCCCGCATCCAACCCAAGTACAAGGAAACCACTGCGCTGCCACAACAAGATCGACCTGCGCCCAACAAGAACAACAACATGGAACAACAACAACAACAACATGGCTATAAAATTATAGCCTTCCCAACATTCACCCTACGGTGCGACGCGGCCATATGTCAACACGAAGTCAGCTTTTTTTGGTGCAGGTCGCGGTTTCCTGTGCCCCGGTTTCCGGCTTCCACCCCCACACCACTGCTGTGCTCCCACGTGCTAATGGGCCCCGTCATCTGGACGCTAAGTACTAATGAGCTTCCAAAGAGGGCGGGGGCTAGATAGGACAGGCCGATACTTATAGTATGTGAATATTCCAGAACGCAAAAACCAGCGCAGCCCAAACGACGCCTACTCTTTTCCAACATAGCACAAGATTGCGGCCGAACACCCCACACTTCCCAAGGCGAACCCAAGCCCTGAAAGATGTACAATTCTCCAAACATCGCCGTACAACGTACGGCATATGAACGCCAAAGTCCGAAATTTAAAAGCCCACAAGCATATCAAACGCGTGGAAGGCCGAAAACGCCCTTTCCAGTAGTCCTGTGCTTAGATTCCAAAATATCGAAGGTCGAATGATGTGTGAGGACGAGCTTGGGTGAGGGCGACATCAAGGGCGGGTTGTAAAACCAGCTGCAAATCCTTGAAGCCATGCCATTCAGCTACTACAATGGTACCCGCATGAGCAGGGCTCATGAAAATGACTCTCTGCGCTACACGGCACAGGCAGCCATCCGCCGCGGGTTGCCGCCGCCGCCCGCCCCCTCCCCCCCAGTGATCCCCGCGATATGCACGGCTACATACACGGCACCATCATCCGTCTGCACCAAAAGCTCAGTCGGCTCAACCCCCCAGTGCCACTACAAAAATGCCGGCGTACGGCCACGGGCATAACCGTACAGCCGTACAGACATCAATACTGGGGCTCCCCCATGCATACATACATACATGTACACATGTGCTGTTCATTTTCCAGTTGGGGCCACCACGCTCCGAAACGCGCATTTCTGAGGAGTGGCTTGTGCCTCTCCCCAACGGCATTGCATTGGTCACCGGAAGCGCAACAGCGACGGAATCATTTGAAACGAACGATAAAGCGGATTTCAACGCGTGACAGCTCACGTGGAAAGCAGGAAAAGAGACGGCAGGCACGGACTAGCTGGCCTGGCCGGCCAGAAAACCCCAAGTACAGCATTCTTATTTGCTATCCCTGTGCACGTGCAGCCACACATCCATTACCTCATGTAATCGCGAAGCATCTGTCTGTCCATTTCTGCAAAACTCATCTTCCCCCAGCTCTCCTCCGCCTTCCCGCACTCCACTACCGCCGTGCCCTCCAATGTGTCCTCCAACCTTTTACCCACATAACACTACTAACATCACTAATAACATAACACTACTACTAACATCACTAATGGAAAACCAATTAGGAATTAATGGAGCACAGTGCCGCAAGAACGCCCTCGAGGCGTCCGGTCCGGCAGTCGAATGACATCATCGTCAACAACCGCACACAACCGAACCCCCGTCTTATGAGAGCACTGACCGACACAACGGTCGCCGCATTGGGCCGATGTTGAACCCCCACTTGGTACTGCTGCTATTAATCTGCTGCCAGCTGCCGTACTACCTGTAGTTGCCATGGCGCATTCCAGTACGCCAAGATGAGACGAAGCAAATGTAGATTACTAAGTGAAACTCTCATAATATAAATAATAATATTTATGGCTCCTTAAAAGAGCTCGTCGATCTACTCATTTATATCCGCAGGTCCGCCTCTTCAACAACGGTTGGGTTATAGGCGGCCACCAGGTAGCAGTATAGATAGCCGGCATCATCCATGCACATGTGTTCGTTGCGAGCAGCAGGGACCGCCGTGCATCGCGCCAAAACACAAGCAGAGCTCGGAGCATTGCAGCGCAGCGCAGCACACCACAACACTGAGGCATGAGCGCTAGGCACAAATGATCTTGGTTTCGGCCAAGAAAGCCTTGAGAAAAGGGTGCTCAAAGATACTTCCAAAAGATATTTCCAAGATTTTTCCTCAACCAAGGGGAACACCCAACTACCAGATTAAACGGTATTCCGCGGGAAGCCAACAACACTTATTCGCGCTGTCCGCCCTTTTCCTGTGTTCGTCACGAGGCTCGTGGCTCTCACACACGTCTGCCCACACCGACGTGCCGTCACAGCGGAAAGAAAGCGCCAGGAGAGCTTTTGAGAGCTTTATGTTTGTTCGACCTACCTACGTCTCACTAGTTGTCACACTATCATACACACACACTGTCATACACACACACACACACACACAGCTCGAGAACATCAGCCGCCCCTACAGCCTTCCTTCATTCCCATAAGAGATGTCCCAAATCACCACAAATAGAATACCCGTATACATCAGAAGCCTCCCCTACGCCTACCTACCTACCTACCTACCTTCCTGCCTACCTCACCTCAGCGCCCAACAAACCCAACACACCAACCAACCGATCGACCTTTCCGAAATGCTGACCCCTAGAGACTGCACAGCCGCCGGTGCGAGTCTCCTCCCACCCCTTTGTTCCTGATGGCTCTGAAAGCAAAGAGAACGCATCGTTAAAACAATGAGGCCAAACAGTCCTCAAAAGTCACAAAATCAAAAGTAAACGGAAAATCCAAAAATGGACAGAATGGGTTCATTATCTTTTCATTGACGTAACCGCCGCACAACTAGGCAGCACACCCAGCTGCGTAGAACAGCACCCACAGCACAACGCTAGCCCAGCCTAGCCTAGCCCAGCAATCATTACAGCCTCGTGGTACAGCACCCGTACACCCACATCTTGCATTGCTCGGAACACGGAAAGGTGCAAATTCGACATATATATATATATTTATATATATATATATATATATATGTCTGATCCTCAAGCAGTGTGGTGGTGGCCCCGCTTGCCTTTACAGCCCCAAAGATGTTTTCGGCCAACATGTATATAATAATTACAGCAGCGCGGACCTTATTCTGCGTACGAGTTGCCATCGCTTGAGCTCGTTGGTATTCTTCCTTTTATTCTTCTTCTTGTTCTTGTTCCTGGTTACACCTTGTTTGCTTGTACCGTGTTTTGCTTTTGATCTAGGTGTATCTCCTCGTGCCGTTCGTTGAAGCTCTGTCGCCGCTGCCTACCTCACTCCATCATCATGTGGTGCTTTGGGTTAAAGTCGCCAACCTAACTAAGCCGTGCTGAGCCACCCCATGGCCACTACGTCTGCCGCCGCCACCTCTGCCGCCACTACCGCCACCAGCTGCACCACAAATATCGCCACAGTAGCAGCCAAATGCGTTCAGTTCCGTAGTGCAGTTCGAGCAGTGTCGACAGAAGGGGGACCCGGTGTGGGTGCAAAGCGTGACTCTCTGGCACCATACATGTCAAAACCCCGAGTCGGTCCCCTTCTCTCCTAAAACCCTTAGTTCCTCCCCAAACTCACATACATACACATACACATATACACACACGCGCGGCGTCCCCCAGCTCCCACTGCCACCGGAACCCCGACCCGTGTGTTCTCCACACACACGCCGGCCGAAGACTGCAAAGCTCAGAATGGCCCAGCATAACAAATATAACCCGTCAGGCCACCACTCGTTCACTGGACAAAACAACCCAAATCGTCCCCTCCACAGACAACTTCGCTCTGATTGATCCACGTGCCTCACGTGTATCCAATCAGTACGGCAATCTGCTCCAGCTAGCACCAGCTTTTTCTCCCCACAAACATCACAGGAATGCTGCAGGAATGCTGCTCTTGCCTCGCCCCGCTCGCCCGTACATACATACATACATACATACATACATACATACATACATACATACATACATACATACATACATACATACATACATACATACATACATACATACATACATACATACATACATACATACATACATACATACATACATACATACATACGTATGTACGCAACACGCACGAACCCATCCCCCCTTCTATGCAGCAGGAAAGGGAGGAGCTTTTCGATCGGGCCCCCCAAATCCAAACAAGTTCGGATGTTCAAGCTCGGCTGGGTCATTTATTTAATGTTATACTCCAGTTCAGATTAACGACACATGCACACACACATACATCCCACATGTACACGTACACAGTTTTCCCTCTGAGTTTCCATACAAACGTCCATGATAAAATGGTCACTTGTCTTCGCTCTGAAGCATCTCTCCAAGGCGGTCTTAACCACGCATAACATGCCAGCAGGTCTCGGCATATTCGAGGTTCAAGAGGCTCAACACCCAAGCCGGACTCACCGGGCTCACCAGTCTCGCTCACTCTGGAGCTCCTCCAGTTGCCGGGTTTGCAAGTAGTCAAAAATAGCCTGACGCTCCGCCACCACCTCATCCGCCGACGAGCCGAGCAGCCCCATAGGAGACGAAGAGAGCCCTCCGCCGCCCTCTGCCGCCAAAGCACGTGCATGCGAACCTGTGCTGTGCTGCAACAGCACTCGGCTGGTGCCACCGCCGCCGCCACCGCTGTCGCGGGTAGTAGGCCGACGAGCGGCGGCGGCGACTGCCGCCGCCACCGGTCGCCGCCGGGCCCGTGGTTCCGTCTGCATGCTCCAGTACGCCGCATCGGCGGCAGCAGACGGCAGAATCGGTGGCGGCGGCGGCGGTGGTACCGCCACATCCAAGGTTGACGCCAGCGGACTCGCCGTGCCCGTGGGGGAGGGGCGGAGAACGTATTGACCCGCTGCGAGGAGGCCATCAGCTACCATTTCATCCACGCCGTCATCCCCAAAGCGTATCTGCAAAATCGGGTGCCCCTGAACCGCTGCAAAGTGCTCTTCGCCTCTACGTAGCGTCGTCACCGCTGAACCCGAAGCAGAGGATAACTGTGGCGGCGGCGGCGGCGCCGTCACGGGGCGCCGCGGGGCGGTACCGGCGGGGGCGGCGGACGGCACCGCAGTGGCGTCGGCAGCGGCGGCCGCAGGTGTCGGTAGCCGCACCACCCGCGACTTGATGCCGCCGCCGCCGTTGCCGCCAGGACCCAAAAAGCCGCCACCGCCGCCGCCACCTTGGGTCCATTGAATTAGCGAGGAAGGCCCCGGGGCCACCTCCTCTCCGGAACCCGGCCCAAAGTTCGCATTCGAGCAGTGCCTGCTGTACCGTACAAGCTCCAGCGCTGTTGCCTCCGTCGCCGCTAATTCGGCAGTCACGACAATGTCGTCCGCGGCCGAACCGAGCGTGACAGCGGGGCCGGCAGTGCTGCCGACCCGGCCGCTTCCTGGGTTGACCGCGGCGCCGGTCTCCAACGTCTGTGCCTGAGGTACGCCGCCAAGCTGTGGCGGTAATCGGGGAGCACTGACGGAGGTCCGAATGGGAATCGGCGTCGGGTCCCAGGAGCTGTCCCTCAGCCACTGGGGGCTGCCGCCGGCTCCAAGCTCCGCCAGCAGCACCGGCGGCACCGGCGGCGGCGGCGGCGGCGCCGCCAGCGGCACCGGCACAGGATCACGTGCCGCCTCCAGCCATACCGAGCGAGCAGACCAAGTAGAATGTAGGGACTCACGTGCGGAGACGGCCGAGGTTGGCGGCGACAGCGCCGCATCGCGATCCGCTCGTACAGTGTGATGGCTATCGAGTCCGCCGCCACCAGGGCTCGGCATGCCCAGCACTGGTGCCGTACGGAGCAGCCGCGCCGGTAGGATAGCGCCGAGGCTGCTTGCGGGGGAGCCGCTCGGCGGCGAGTGGAGTTCCGCGGCTACCGGTCGGCCGCAGCGGGGTGATGCACTGGCGCGGCTGCCGTTGCTTCCCCGTCGTGACCGCGGCAACCCCAGCGCCATTGCGAGCCGCAGCTGTGCTTGTTGCCGCTGTTGCTGCTGTTGTTGCTGCTGTTGTTGTTGCTGTTGCTGCTGCGGTTGCTGCTGCGGTTGCTGCTGCGGTTGCTGCTGCTGTTGTTGCTGCTGTTGTTGCTGTGATTGTTGCTGCGGTTGCTGCTGCGGTTGCTGCTGTGGTTGTTGCTGCGGTTGCTGCTGCGGTTGCTGCTGCGGTTGCTGCTGCGGTTGCTGCTGCGGTTGCTGTTGCTGTTGCTGTTGCTGCTGCCGTTGCTGCTGCCGATGATGATCATGATGATGATGACGATGATCGCGCCGATCTGCATCCCCGGCGGCGGCGGCAGCAGCGGTTGCGTCGGCCCCGCCATCAAGATGGGGCTCTCCGACGCTACCTGGTGCCAGCAACACATTGGCGGGCAGAAACTCAACTCCCGACGCGCCAGTAATGAAGGCCAGGTCGACTTGTCGTACGGTTGCTGCTGCAGACGTCGCAGCCGCCTCCGCCGCCGCAGCAGCCGTTACCGCAGGAACGGAATGAAATGTCTTCCCCGTGGCATCCGCATTAGCGCCGCCGCCGCCACCGGGCGCCAGCACCGCCGTCGCTGCTAGCGCGTGCAATGTAGTAAACGGCATGCCGCCGCCGCCGCTGCCAACGGCGACGGGATAGGGAGCCGTTCCCGGCGGTGAGCCGGTGGGTGGCTGCCCAGAAAACGAGTCCCCATGCGAGTACACGATGGCTTCAGAGCCGTGACGGCTTGGCGTCACCATAAGGCCCGACGGAAGCGCCTGCGACGACGCCGGTGCAACGGCAACGTAAGAGTCGAGCTGTCCCGTCAAGGCGGCGCTGCTGCTGAGGCCCTCGCCTGCTGCTCCTGACCGCGTCGCCGCCGCTGCGGCAGCCGCCGCCGGCACTTTGAGCATAGCCCGCAGGCTCAGATCCTCGGGAAGCAGCGACGGCGGCGAGGCCACAGCCAGCAAAGCACCGGCGGGATCGACAGGAACCAAAGCGGCAGCGCTGGCGGGAAGCTTTTGTGAGCTGGATGTACGCGATGTGGCTCCTACAGGCGGTGGCGCCAGAGCCCGGGGCATTTGCGTAGAGGGCCAGGAAGCCGCCGGTAGCGGCGGCGGCGCTGAAAGCTCCCCGATTCGAATGTACGGTGACACGGACCTATGCTGGCCGCTTCCAAGCCACCCAATTCCCTCTGCCGCCGCCGCAGCCGCCGGGGGTCCCCTGAAAGACCCTGCCTCCGCTGCCGCTGCGGCGATGGCGGCGACGGCGGCTACGCTGTTCCTAGCACGCACCGCCGGCGGTGCTGCCGCCGCTGCAGCGAGTGCATGTTCATGGTAAGCAGCCAAGCCCTGAACCGGCGGCTGCGGCGTCGCCGCCGCTTCCACCGCCGCCGCCGCCGCTGGCTCAGCTGCTGCCGCCACGGCCTCCGGAGCGCGCAGCGGAGGCATCAGGGCGCTTCCGCTGGTGGCAACGGCCGACAGTTGCAGGTTGCTGTCGCTGCCGCTGACGTCGCCGGCGCTGGGATTGCTGCCCACCCCCGGACCCACGGAGTCGTTGAAGATCGACACGCCGGTGATGGTGCTTGGAGTGCGGCCAGAGGAGACCGAGTTGGCCATGGCCGGTTGCTGATCCGAAGCCTGCGTTGCCGCTACGGGGAAGACCGACGGCCGCCCACCGCTGCGGAGCTCAGCGGCGGCTACCGCCGCCGCCGCCGCCGCCGACCCCGTCGCAGAGTCAGTCGAGGCAGGGAGGACCAGATGTGACTCCTGTGGCAAGGATATTACGCAAAGGATAAAACGCAAATGGCGAACAATGAAGAGAGGCCAGCTGAATGGAGCAGTTGGAGAGCAGTTGGAGAGCAGTTGGAGAGCAGTTGGAGAGCGGTTGTGTGTGTGGGGGGGGAAGCTAAAGACAAACCACGGACGAATGAAGTAGATACCAGATAGGGACGGATCTAGACGGGGGTGTCGACGGCAGGTGAGGGACGATTGGATGTCGCTTTGCAAGGCGACTACGAACAGAAGTCGGCAAATCCCGCGGGTACTGCGGGTCCGTACCACAGTACCCGCAGCCGAAATTCGGCTTAAGGCCCCGTAAGGCTGGGGATCCCTAATGACCAGTATTTGACCAAAAGACGTGACTTGCAGCCTCTATTGCGGCGAGTAGGGCCGCGCGTAGGACTTGAACCCTGTGTTTGTCTTTTAGGTTGACCGAAACTATGCCCTCCCGCAGCCGTAGAAACCGATTTGACGACCTCTGATTACGAAGGTCATCGGGAGGGCTGTTAAGGAGGTATTTGACGAGTGGTTGTAATAGCGGTTAGGGGGCGGTTAGAGGAAAACCGTCAGGAGCCCAAACCCAACGGCCCCGGGCCCCGCTGCCAAACCCCGTCCATCACCAACGCGTGCATAAATAGATGCACACAATCTGATACTTCTTTTTCAGGACGATCAAATCAATCATCGTGCCCATCGGCTGTTTGCACCCACAGCACCCACAGCACTAAGCACACCTGAGTGCCAGCCATCAACCCAGCACCTCCGCTGCCGACGCCGGCGCTGCTGCGTGCCCCCGCGCTCGAGATCACGTCGCCGCCGCTGGTGTGCACCAGGGCCTGCGCCGTTGCCACCACCACCGCCGCCGAACCCTCGGTCGCGGAGCTAGTCGTTCCCCCGCTGGCCGCCGCGCCCCCGCCGGGCCCATTTTGCGACCGCGGCGTTGAAAAGCCGCCGGCCCCAGGGTCCGTGCCCCCTGCTGCCAGCCCAGCAGGGCTAGCGGCGGCGGCAGCAGCCCGTCGCCGATTAGGGCTGCGGCGCCGCGGCGGCGAAGCCGCCGCAGCCGCCGTCAGCCCTACTGCCAAAGCGGTGTTCCTCCGGCCACTGCTTTGCGCGGAGGAGCGTGACAGGCCCGCTGTAGCACCAAAATGCTGTAGCGCCTCACGTGCCATGCCTGCGGACGCGACGCCGATGCTGGAGCCGCTGGTGTAGGCGGGCGTGATGGGCGGGTCGGCAATGTCAAACGACATGTGCGTGCTCAAGGTGCCCGCGGGGGGACCTCCAGGACCGTGCACCGCATGGCCCATGGAGGGCAGCAACACACCCAAAGCGCCACTGACGCTGACGCCGCCGGCGCTAGCGCCGTTGCCACCACCGATGTTGCCTCCGCCACCGCCGCCTTGCGTACCCGCCGCGCCAGCCATGTTTCCTGACGGCGAATGCCGCAGTAAACCAACACGCGCCAAGACCCGCCTGCCGTCCCCAGTACCGGCGCTGACAGCGCCAGTTCGCAAGGCGCGAGGGCCCCCACTGCCGCCGCTGCCGGACGGCCCCGCCGGTACGTCGGCGCTGTGGCTGCTGCCGCCGGAAGCAACGGCGGCAGCCGCCGCCGCCGCTGCATCCAGGGCGGCTCCCGTCCGGCGCTGCACGTACGCTTCCCTCCAGCTTCGCAGCGTCTCCGCAATGGATGTGAAGGTGGGTCGTACAGAGGGGTCCTCCGACCAGCACTGCAGGATGAGCTCCCAAAGCTCCAGTGGACAGCCACGCGGCCGGTCCAAGCGGTAGCCGGCACGCAGCGCCAGAGCCACCTGAAACTCTCGAAAAGGTGGCGGGAGAGGAGGCCGTGAGACGCAGTGCCGGTTGTTTTGTGTTGTTGTTTTGTGGTGTGTAGTATTGCGTTTCGTAGCGCAACATCAAATCCGAAAGCAGAAATTGAAACAGCAATACCTGGAGAAATTCCAGTAAATCCTGCCTAAAATTCCCGCATAAAAATCGGGGTTCCCCTAGTTTTCCTACGATCTGCTTTCGTAGGAAAAGTTCGCAAGTCGGTTTTAGCGGTTAGTTTTTGCCTTTGCAGCTGTGTTTCAACCGACCCCAACAGCGCAGGTATGACATCCAAATATTATCGGGTAAAGAGCTTATAAGGTCTCGCTTGGAGGAAGTTCCAAGCCAACCAGGTTGAACCAATGGACTGCTAGGTTACGAGCAAGTGTTGATTATTTATTAAACCATCATGTGGAAAGTGACTTCACCTTTTTCTCTCTCGGTTTTCAAGGAAAGAACAATCGAAAATAAATCGGTACGGAGTTCGGGCATTCCGACCCGACAAAAAAATCTTTTAGGCATGACCCAGAAGCCAAAGAAGCAATAGCATGTGCGATTTGCTAGAATTTTAGGAGTAATGATTTAGGTAGCGCACTGTGGACAACCGCCGCCCAACCGGCATCTCCCTTCCTTTCCCTTCCCACCCGACCCCTTCCTTCACCCCCATCTGCAGCCCTGGCCCTGGCCCACCTGCGCATTGCTGAGGGACGCGTAGGGCTCCGCGCCGTTGGCAAAAATCTACGGGGTTAGTGGGGGGAGTGCGGGTCAAGCCTACCCGTGAAATGGAACCACAGCAGCAGCACCACCAGCAACCGTAACAACAACGACAACTGCATCAATAATAGCAATCACCCATCCTACTCTCCCTGCTCGTACTCGTAGTCGTACCACTACAACCGCTACAACCACCGCGTCGCAGTGTTCTTCTCCCCGCCCAGCAGACCTCCCCGCCTGACCTCCCAGCACGTGACACCGAAGCTCCAAACGTCCCCGGCCTCGGAAGGTGGACCACCCGTCAAAACCTCCGGCGCCGCCCAACGAGCCTGTTGGCCGCGGGCGCGAGGGGCAGGGCGACAGGGGGAAAAAGTGGCAGAAAAACAAAGCAAGCGAGAGAGGTCGGGAGTCAGTAGGTAGAAAGAGCGAAGAGATAGGAGAAGTAGGGAGTCAAGGGAGGGAGAAAGCGCAGGGAGGAGAGAGAGGAAAAGGTGGGAGCAAAAAAAACGCGGCAGGGCGGGGATGAAAGGAGAAGGACGAGGGATGGAAAAGTCCGGAAAGCTGTAGGTTTTCTGAGTGAAACGAAAGAAAACCAAGGTTTTCTGTGTACTCGGTTGAATGTCGTTGGTGCGTACGGCTGGACCGTACAGGGCTAGAGTAAGTCGCAGGAGTGCGACGGAAAGAGTAATTTCGCGAGTTCACAGCGTCAGAGGGTACTGACAGGTTTCCGCTGCGGCTTCTGCCCTAATCTACAGGCTTCAGAAGCAGAGTCGCTCGGTAACCAGGCTCGGCCCCCACCACCCACGGAAGCAAGCACAACTTTCCTGCCTCAGGTACCCCTCCGTCTGAACGACCCCTAAGCGGTACGGCAACTACTCGCCAAGAAAAGCTAGATAAGAACCGAGGAGGTAGCTAATTGAAGTCTGTTGATGTGCTGTTGTGTTGTGTCTACCACTGCGTTCTGTTTGGGCCAATGTTATGGAACCCGCAGTGGCAGATAGTGCGGATGCCGATACTCGACAAAGCGCCAAAAAAGAGCGGTGGAGCGCGGCTCGCTGGAAAAGTGTCACCGCACAACCACACTGCCCCACGGCGGCAAAGGTGTGTGTGTGTGTGTGTGTGTGTGTGTGTTCGTACGCGTGTGCATGTGCATGACCGCGAACTTCCCCCGGTCCGCATCACGGCCAGGTCAGGTCATGATCGGAGATTCTACATTCTAAATCCTGAATCCTAGATTCCAGGGGCCGTGATTCCCAGACTCACGGGCACAATGTCCATAGAAGAAGGCGCGGGCCGCTGCTGCTGCTGCGGCGGCGGCGGCGGCAGTGGAGGCCGTTGCTGATGATGATCAGGTATCAGCGGCGGCCCCGTTGGCTGGTGTTGGTGTTGGTGTTGCTCTGTCTGCTGTGGTTGACCGAGGACTGCACCCGCCACCGGCTCTGCTACACTTGCGGATGTGCCGGTACCTCGGCCATCACCGCCCCCGCTGCCACCAGGGCCGACAGGCCCCCCTCCGCATGCTGCTGCTACAGCTGCTACTGCTGATGTCCCTGTTGATGATCCGATCTCTCCAGGGAAGAGTCCCAACACCGCGCCGCCGCTGCCGCCAGGGCCGCCGGCCGGCAGGCCGCCCGTGGTAGGAGCCATTGCCGGGCGTGCGAGCCCGAAATCTGTTCAAAGCACACCGCAGGACGCAGTGGGCGGCAGCAGGAAGAGGAGGAGGAGACGCTTCATCATATCCAGCTGCACACCTTTCGCGGGGGCACCCCCTCCACTGCCCCACAACCCGACACACGAGGATAAAGGAAGGTCACACCGTCCCCAGGATCTCACCACAACTCAATTGGTTCAACCAGCCAATGAGAAGCCCAAATCAGTTCAATTGACTGTTCCTACGTATTCCTCACCAGCAGAAGGTAGGTTACCGGACAAGAGGGAGCCCATACCTACTCTCCACGCCCCACCCCACGCCCCCTTAACACGTGCCGTAATCAGGTTGCGTTGTATTGCTGCTGTTAGTTTCAATTCACTATTACTATATGAATTAATTTATTTTATGTTACAATGTTATAACATCGTGATCGTTGACTACTGTCCTCACCTGCCAGTTTGATGTGGGGGGGCTCCAGGCTCTTGACCAGCAGATTACGTGCCGCCAGATCCCCGTGCACCAGGCCCTCCCTGGAGAGCTCCACGCAGGCGGACACCAACTGAGGGAGCAGGGCAGGGTAGGTAGTAGGGTACGGTAGGGCAGTAGGTAAAATTGCATGCCACGGGATTAGGGAGTGATGGAGGAAGCCGAGAAAGTGGCGGTGGTGGTGTTGCGTGGTACGCAAAAGTGGTGTTGCGCAAAAGGGTTTAGCCGCCGGGGCGCCTTCTTGTCGGTAGGTGGCTCTGCTATTTGGGGCATTCAGACCCCCACCACCCCACCCACATTCCCAACTCCCTTGCGGCGCCTTCCCCTCCTCTCATACGCAACCGCCGGGGCCCCACCATCACCACTGTCACCCTCACTTGCTCCACAATCGTCATCTTGGTTTGCGTGAGCAGTTGCCGACCGATGGATCGCAGTACGGCATCCAACGAACCTAACTGTAGCAACTCCATGACCAGGTACTCGTTGCCGGCGTTGTCAGTACTCCACCTGATCGAGGAAGGAGAGGGGGGAAGGGGGGCCGCGGTACCGAGGTGGCTACGAGGTACAGGACGGGCGAACAAACATCGATCGGACGTCTTTTAAATAAAAAATGTGATGAATGCTAGTGTCGACAGCAGTGGCAATAGTGGCGGTAACTTCAACATTAGATGGTATATAATGTATATATTAAATACATATAAATACATTTAAATAAAAAATATGTCTGGCCGGGCTCATATGCCTCAGTTTACCGTTCGGGTGTATAACATTACATACGTGAACATACATATCATTCATGCAAAAGGTTTCCCGCAAACGGTTTTCCAACATCAACACTTCAGGCCCTGAAACCCAACAATTTATTGTCTGTCCGGTTCTTTGTTTCAGCCTCTGGTCTTCCAACCCCAGAAACCCGGGTCCGAAAACCCGAATCATAGGCACTAACACGTACTGGCGGGCAAGCATATGTACTCATAGGAACCCGAATGATGGCGCCTCAAATCATAACAATGCCATTAGATTCATCATCATCATCATCATCGTCATCATCAACACATCATGATCATTATCATCACATCACATCACATCATCATCATCATCATCATCATCATCATCATCATCACATCATCATTATCATCAGATCATCATCGTCGTCGTCGTGAACTCCCTGGAACGTTCCCACCCCCACCCACCCCCCACCCACCCGCTCACCCACCCACCTGTACAACTGCACCAGATTGGGATGAATGGAAAGGCGCTGTAGCAGCCGCGCCTCCGCCACCAGGCCGCCTCGTCTCATCGCCACCACCGCCACGTGAGTATTGTTCCAGGAGCCGCGGTACACGGTCTTGAAGGCGCCCTTGCCAATCACCTGCACACGCGATGCGATACGATGTGATGCGGGTGCGACAGCAGCAAACCAGCACGCGAAGAAGCAGGAAGGATCAAGGGGCCGAGTCAATGTAACAGTCAGCGCAGCGGACTCATTCACCGACGTCGTCGTCGTCGGACATTCAGCATATCATGCTTGAATATCCTTTTCAAACACAGAGAGTCAGTCCGTCCGTCAGCCCATCCGTGCGCCGTCCTCTCAGGGTCCCAGGTGAACAGGGTACGACACGACGTACGAGAGGGATATTCGGGTATATTGGTTTTGACTTCTCGGAGGATTAAGGAGAGGTCGCTTTGGGGAAGGAACCATATGTGACAATTTATCATAATCGTTGCCCTGTCCTGAAAATGCCCACAAAGACGAGCCGTGGGAGCGATTATTGAGGACGTTACTGCCTTGTTGTACGAGTTTGGACGAGCAATCGTCGTCGGGACGAGGAGAAAACCATCCAACGCCTCGACTACTACAGCACAGCAGGTCATGGTTCACTGATGATGCCATTGATGACTGTACTGGGTTTGCTCCTTAAATGTCTGGGTTTGCGCCCCATGCCAAGGAATTTCAGTGATGTGGCCTAAATAAGCATTCGTATGCGACCGGAGCGTGAATTAGAAGGATACGTATGCATCTTGTCCTTTTTCCTGATGCGCTGTCCTACCGACCATACGTATCCTTCTAATTCTTGCTGGAGAGTGTTCGTTTATGCTGTAACATAAATCTTGTATAAAATCTTTAATAACCCGGGCGTTATTGGAGCTTAAGGATTTGGAGGTTACAGTAATTGTGCAACGAAGGTGCCCGATTCATTTCCTGGAGGCGCCCTCCTCAGCCATACTGGATCATTCTAGCCGTTCACGCCAGGACAGCATCCGGAGCACCACAAACATCGTCGAGCGCTCAGCAATAAGTACGGAGTAGTAGACGAGAACCTCAGTGATGTGTCCAGAGTCCTCCCAGAAAATGAAGTCAGCACAATTTGCAAAAGCATTTTTTTCAGAAGGACATACACCCGCCACAGGATTCAATTTCTTGGTTGTACTTATATCGTGGCGCAGGATAATAATAATAACTGAGAGGGAAATTGAGGGTCCACCGAGACAGACAAAGATAGCTCCGTGCCTCCTTTTCCTTCCGTGCCTCCTTTTCCTTTTCTTTCCGGAATGAAACCCCCAAAAGAGATAGAAGAAGACCTGCGGAGAATTCTTACTTTACTGCTTTTCTACCCCATAATTATCCGTAAAATAAATAGGAACAGCTATGTGGTCTGAATAATTCTTACCTTTTTATTGATGCTACACCAATGGCGGTATGTCATAATTTGCAAGAGAAAAGACATTAGAATTTTATATCCAAATTTAACTGCATCAAAAATAATTTCTCCATCGGTAACTTTGAGAACTTCCGCATACATGCTGCCACACTGACCCGCAACCATCTGCATTACCCAGATATAGCACTTATCGCGTGTGCTAATGTCTACTTATCCAGTCCTCTTTCCGGGTTTCATTTCACACGCCACGGGAGATTGGGCTTAACGCAAGTTTGAACCTCGGTTCAAGAAGTAGCATGTACGACTGTGTGGTACATGCACAGTTCCTGCCGCGCAGCGCAGCACCGAGGGCAGCTCCCTACCTTGTGCAGGGTTATCTCCCGAAACGGAATTCGAATCCGCGGATCGAGCTCGTCCGCATCACTCCACGTGCTCATGCGCTGCGTTTGCTGCTGCGCTTGCTCCGACTGGCGCAAGACCACTTGAGTCTGCTGGTCCCGTGTTGCGGTCGAAGGTAGAGAGACATGCACTGCAGTTGCTGAGGAGGGTCCCTCCAAAGCAACGCGAGCTTCTGTCCTTGCACCATGAGGCAGATGCGCAGCGCTATGAGTCCTCCCGGGCTCCAACTGCCCCGCTTGAGTTAATAACGTCGTTGAAACAGTTGCGCTGCGAGGCTCTGAAGGGTTGAAACCGTAAAGGCGTTTCATTTGTTAATAGCGCCTCAGTTGCGCTTGCGCTTGAGCAAAATTGAAATACAAAAAGTGAAGCTTGTGCATTGGCATGGACGCCGGTGCCACTTGACGCAACGTCGCCTACAGACCTGGGCTCTGGACATGACTGCTTCCTTCTTCATGATAAGCTGATTCTCGCGCGCTGGAGCCAAAGCACCTGTGTCGCGGACATATGACACACGCTCCGCAAGCGTCAGGGGCGACGCCAAGCTCACCCTATATCATAAAAGAAACATACCCGAGAAGCCTGGCACAAGGATCGCATCTCAACATTGTGAGACGCAGCTCGCCCAGGAAAGTTCATACTGTGAAGTCTTGAACTTAACATAAAGTGAATTATCTGTGCCACGGATTATTCGTGTGCGAACGCCAACGAAATGGCTCACGTCCATCGTCGCATCTGTGGGTAACACTTCGGAAAGTCTGAGTAAAGGGCTTCTGACAGCCTGCTCCACGTATATCTACGCTGTCAATCACAGGAAATCCTACTTAACATAACCATTACATCGCGACACAGGTTCATAATTTATGATACTATTCTGCTATGTCTGGTTTTGTTTCTCCCTCACGGTGCTTGTACGACCAAGGACTACATTTGACATTTTATCGAATACGATGCACAGACCCCTCATAAATAATTGAGGCAGGACCACCAGATTGTGAACGCTAAATGGTTCATCATGCCAAAGTCGCATCCCACAATGGACCCTTCTGGCACTGTACCGCCTATGTACCGCTTATTTACTGCCCCTGGCCCATAGTTAGGTCTGTCAAGCCTTTTTGTTACAGCCCTGCAGGAATAGCGTTTTGACTGCGCTTCGCAGCTGTATTTACCATCTCTGTCCCCAAGCGCGCCTTAAGACGCGCTAGACACGCATGTTTTCATCTCAAATCCTAATCAAGGCACTGCAAATTTATTGTCGCATGCATTCCAGCCTGCTGCAAGTAAACCTGTGTTAGCATTTGCATCCGGACCGGTACCTCACACCAGGAAAGCTTACATCCCGCACCTAAACGGTTTGTGCAATTGTGCCACCATACACTCGCCACCCGCTATTCCGCCCTTTCCACTTGAAGCAAGTGGCGGTACATGTCTGCGATGTGGGTCAGGTGAGGTCAGGAAATCCTGCAGGACCTGTGGTTTGAGTAAGGTAAGATATGCGTTTCGACAATGGAAAGGCTGGAAAGGTCGGTATTGGTGCAGTTTAATCCCACTGTTATCAATGGCAACGATGTCTCGTATATATACGCCAAACAAATAGCTTGCTCTCAGTACCTCGTTTATATTCTGGAAACATGAAAAGCTGCACAACCCTCGACGACGACACGGTCTGCGACTACTTTCTCATGGAGGAGGACGGCAGGATTCAGCGAAGTGTGCTGACCGACGTTGATGCGCTGCGGAAGATGCGCGTGCTGAAGGATTCCGGAAACAACGGTGCAACGTGAGGTGACAAACCAATGAGATCGGACGTCGTGTCGGCAAGTTTGGAACCTGCTGAGTCATCGACAGTTCTGATCGACTGCAGTCCTGTTCGATTGCATAACTAGACCTGCAGGTGCTTTTGAATGCCCCACTATAAAGCCGCGTTTCCTTCTTCGCTCGTTGTTCTTCGCGTGTTGTTGATTAGTAGTGACATGCGTTTAATACGAGCACCATGACTGACTATAAAATGGATGGCCGAACGAAGGTATAGACAGACGGCCTCGTCGCGGCCATCAAGAACCGGAAAATTATTTCAACTGAGGACTCGAGCTTTAGCGCTTTAAGAGCGAATTTGGCTCGATCCCGCTGCCGCCTAAGTTGTGTTGTGTTGTAAGTTTCCAGTGTTGTTTTAAACTTTCAGGTAAAATCGTGTTCTCATCACCCATTCAGTCTCGTTGTAGTAAAACTCGCTGTACGCTACGACGCATGAACCGGCCTTCGTTCTCGGTGCTTAACTGCTTACCTAGATAGCTATCCACTTCTACCTACAGCACACGTTTTAAGTGCAGTACCATCGAAAACTTCACTCACATCCCGTCAAGAAGGGCTTCGTTTTCTCGTTTAATGAAACATATTGTTTTGGGGCTTAGGCAACGCGCAAACACAAAATGGACGTACTATTTCATCCTCGCAACAACGACGATGACGCCCCCAAGAAACGGATCTTTGGACAAGAGAACTATCGACACCTAAGAATCGAAATAAATCATTTCCAACGGCCTTTATTCCATTTATCCGGCGTCCAGCGGGCACGTTGTGACAGTCCGCGACAATCAGGTACATAATTTCTTCTTTGTCGCGCCAACTCCATGCCAAAATTTTAAAGGCATGTCGAGAGTGCCAAGAAGTAAATTCGATACCACAACAGAAAACATGTTTTAACCTGTCTAGTGTACGGCCGGCCCAAGTGCTGTCCTCGCCACGATCAACCCCGACCAGCTGCAGCTGCCAACAGCGCCCCCCTGACAGGCGAACTGAACTTTAATGAACCCCCTCCTCCTCCTCCTCCTGCCCGCGCCACGGCCAAGCTCCAAGAAAACCATTGAATCACATTACCTGTAGGCGTCCAGCAGCTCTTAACTCTTATTCTATTGCCGAAGTCCCAAAGTTCCTAACGACGCAAGACCAGCCCTGCTAGTATATATTCGCACCCTTGACCGTCTCGTCGCCGTAGATGAGCAAATCGTCCGATAAGACAGAACAGCTTCTGAGCAGCAAGGCAAGTGATAGGAAAGATGGACCTTTTGCCGTAGTCGGAATGGGGACTACCGCCACCAATATCAGCATCGGCTGTTACAGCATGTTTCAGCAGCCTCCGCAGCCTCCGCAGTTGCAGCAGCGCCGGAAGATATCCCCACCTACCCACTGACAAAAGAACGGCCAAAGTGTCACAACCCAACACAGCCCTTCTTCGGTTCCTACACACAATCGCCAGCAGCCACTCTCTGACCAACCCGCCACAAAATCATATCATTTTTCACGCGCCTGGCAGCAGGGGCCGCCGGTTTCGAGGGGCGGCTGGGGGGAAGGGAGACGAATCACCGCAGACGAGCGACGCTAATGTGAGGAATGGGGGCCAACTGCACGTCCCTCCGAGTTTGATTCCAAGCTAGTGGATACGCCGAGATATACGTAAACGTATGTGTTTGCGCGTCTGAGCAGCCCCTTTTCTTCCCCCTCATGCCGGCGTGTCCGCGGTATCAGGGGCTCCAGACCTAATGAGCCTCTTCCTGAAAGGAAAGAAAAGGAAACCCGTGAGAGAGGGCAAATGACGCGGGGCGCCAAGGAGCCCGAACCGAGTCCGCCTCAAAAAAAGGTAGAGAGCACAGGTCCTGTACAGATCCTCACACCTACATCTAAACGACAGAGACGACGATGACCACCTTTACTACGACAGCAACAACCAAACAACAAACAATAACAGCGATTACACAAAGGAGAAGCCCGACGGACGATACCCCGACGAGCGCACAAACGCTGCTCTTTCCTCAACACCTCCAAACGACAAAGAAGAATCGTTGCAAGTCGAAAGATCGTGACACCAAAGTAGTCATGACGCGGTTTCATTGCCTGTTGTTTCTTTGCCTTTTTTCTCAAACAGCTCCACACTTAAAAAACCCAATCTTCATGCCCGTGCCGCCCTTCCTTCCGAGACCGAAGCCTTTTTTTCTTCTCCTCGTCCGCCGTTGCTTCTCCTTTCCTTTCCCGCACCAACCACGGCCGTATCCTTCCCAAGGTCTTGACGTGTCCCCAAGTCCTCGTCGACGAATCCCAAGGCCTTTTCCAGCCTTTTCCCCCTCCCTGGGCGCCCCACCCCTCAAAACGCAAGAGGAAGGACGTCATGACTCTCTCGCGTAAGAAGCGAGGTGAAAGAAGCAAGATGCCAGTTTTGCGTACGGACAGACAGACAGACAGACGGCCGCCGCCGCCTCTTCCTCCTCCTCCCTCCTCTCTCGGCCGGGAAGGGAAAGCGGCCGAAATAGTTTCTTTCCCCCTTCCCTCACTCACGCATTCATTCACTCGGGGGGAGACTGGGGAAGGAAACCAGGGCCGTACGTACGGCCACAACGGGCGACGGCTAGTGTACAGAAAATCGTACATACATACATACATGAGGTCAGCGCCGCCTTAGTCGGAGCAGAGCAGAGGATGAAAACGCCACTACCGGAAAACGCCACTACCCGTTATCCCTCGGTCTCATACATAGATACATACATACAGCCAAATAGCGTCTGCGGAGAAGAAGCACTTTGCAAAAGGCCTATCATGCAAGCAGACAGACAGGCAATCATACAGCCTGGTAAAATCGCCCTTACGTACGGCAACGTACGGCACGTCCTTCGATATGCCTCGCATAAAACAAACATGGGCGCGCACGCGGTTGTGGTGCACAACGAGAGGGCGAGGGGCATTTTTTCCGTACATACGCGCTCTCGTGCGCGGTGGATGTGCAAAGGAGGGGGAGAAGCGGCGACGCGCGGCGAGCCACCCCCCTAGGCAGGCTAGGCCAGGATCCCTGAAGGTGGGCGGTGGGATCGTCGGTACGTAACCCATATGCAAATCTTTGCACGCACGACGAGTAAACCCAAAGAAACAATCTCCCCTCCCCCCCACACACATCCGCACACGCCCATGCCGACACATCGACACACACACACACACACACAGAATCGGGCGAGAGACCGAGCTTTCTAATAGGGCCTTGTGCCTTAGCAGGCCAGCGCGCAAACTCGCGTGACGGAGCCTCTTGACTCGTGAGAGCGCGCACGCGT
>NW_003307588.1:236905-238279 GCF_000143455.1 Volvox carteri f. nagariensis | reverse complement strand
ACAACAACTCAACTTTTGGGTGAGTAGGAGGATGTGATCAGCAACATCAGCAACGGAACAGCACAACGAACTCACAGTTAACCGTCAACTGTCAACTGCACCTAAAAACACACACGCGTTGAGCAGATTGACGCACAATGGATCCCCCCTAAGTAGTACCAATATACTTAACACGCGAGAGATACTGCCGTATGCCGCCGCAGCAGCCGTCGGCCCGAGGGGGCTACCTGATGTCGTTTACTCGGCCGGGTCTCCCTCCCCACATCCCGCCGCTGCAGCCTCTCGAGCCAGTACGGCACACCTCCACTGGAGGAGGACGGGTGTGTCGTAACGCACGCAAAACCCTGGCACGCGGACCCACACCGGAAGGCGTTCCCCTCGGGGCCCCGCACCCCCTTGACCATGCAAGAGCCGGCCCCACAACCACAGCCACCCAGGTCGTCAGCCCTCGGGTGCCATCAAAACACACACGCACATACCTACCTACCTACCTACCTACCTACCTACCTACATATACATACGTGTCGTCTGTGTCTTCGGGTTATAGGCCATCTCCATCTCCACACAAAACATCAACAACAATATTATAAAAACAACAGCGATAGCGAAATCACGACGGATGAGCTAGCTCATCTGGGCCTTATTCTTTGCCTTCATCTCGATGTCGTACAGCTTCTCAGCCTGCAATGCAGTACAGTAGGTTGTAAAACAATCCGAGAAAAACACCGCTATGTTAGTCACTTCCTTTTAAAACATCCCCTATGTGGGTAGGTATTAAAAACGGTGCGCGTTGTCGTGTGATGATATACCAACAGGTGCAACGCTACGGCACATTGCTGAGAGGGATGAAACGAAGAAACACAATAGAGACAGCAGCGTTGCGATACGACCATCTTGATGTAACGCCTGCATTGCATCACTATCATCCCCCCGAGGGGGGGGTTCCGCAGAAACCCCGAATCCAATCCAACTTGATGGCCCCTCTGCCCACCCGCTTTTACAACGGCTCGAGCTACTCTTCGCATGAGGAGGTAGTCCCCTACTACCTCCTCATGCGAAGAGGAGGTGGTCCCCTCCTCCTGAAGCACACTCATTCACCCACCCGGAGACCCCCCGTGTCGCACCAAACCCGTGGCCCACACAACACGTGAAGTAAACACTTTCCCCACTCCTGCTGGAATGCTCTCTCCCCCCTCTTGACAAGGGGTGGCACAAGGGGTTTCTTTTCCTGCACTTTTATGCGACGTGTAGCCCGCCCCCTTTCCCCCCCCCCCGGCAGGTAGCGCATGGGTAACGGCTCACCTGACTGTCGTACCCCATCCCCCCCCGCCCTCCTGCGCCGGAACACCCCCCTTCCCTCCTCCTGGACCCCTT
>NW_003307588.1:205107-236595 GCF_000143455.1 Volvox carteri f. nagariensis | reverse complement strand
GGGGGGGGGGGGGGGAAAGGGGGGAGGAGAGATCGGGGGGGGAGGGGGATGTCGGCGTTAGGTTAAGTTTGGAGGCCCCGGGAAGAAAGGCGGGCGAGTGGCCAAGGAAGCGCGAATCAGCCTTACGACAGGACAACGAAGATGTACACTGAAGAAAAGCTACATGGGTCTGGTCTGGTCTGGGCAATACCTACTGTCTTATACAGTTTGAGGTCCTGGGTTCAATTCCTGGGGAGATCCCACACGTTGTCGGGAGCGTGAGATTATGGCTAGCTGCTGAGATGTGGAGTTGAGATCACAGTTGATGGATCGAGATTCGCACGCTGGATTGGTGGCGATTGCTGAACCCTCTGTCTCTACGGATGTTCGGGTGAACGGATGAGGAGGGATCCTAGAAGGCAGGATCAACCGCCTTGGACTTCCAGTTCGTATGGCGTAGTATAGTGTGGTAGTGGTGGATGGTGCTGTATGGTATGATAAATCGTAGAAATGACAGTGTTCAAATGGCCCAGAAGTCTCCCACTCTGTAACAGTTCAATTCAATTCAACATAGGACCCGCACAGGTTTCGGATGAATGTAACCCCTCCCTTCTTTTATATTTCCAGTGGGATCCATAATTCACAACAGGTCATGCTTTCCACCCCACCCCGCCCCGGGGGGCCCCAGCACCACCACCACGCTTTCCACGCGACCCCCCATCCCCCATCCCACCCCGCCCTGCCGCTCAAACGGAGCGCGCAGGGGCCGGCCGCTGCCGCACCTGGCCATGACCGCCGACGGCGCCCTCCACATCTCACTCAGCGCGAAGCCCACCAGCAGGGCCGCGTAGCTGAACTCCGCGGTGGGCGCCAGACAGGAGGCGGCCAGGCAGGGCGCCGCCACGCAGGTGGCTCCCGCGGTGACCCACCCCCGGCGGCCGATGGCACTGAGGCGGTCGGCCAGGTAGCCGCCGCCTGGACACACATACATACCGGGGAACATACAGCCGCGGCAGTAGAGCCGAGTAGTGGCAGACCGGGTGTGATGATCAGAAGAAGGCCGTGTGGGAAAAGGTAAGGTAGGGGAAGGGCAGATGCATAGGAAGGACAGAACCTGTTATCGTTATTGATCTCCTTATTTTTATTACGGTTTTTACTGTTGTTGTTTTTGCCTTTGATGTTGTTAATAGCAGCGTTGCGTTCTTAATGATACGTGGACGGATGTATCTCAAACTTGGAACGTGGGAACAAATATCCAACTGCCAACTGCCAGTGTCGAATTCAACACCAACTGGCCAAGTCCTAACCGAAACACCAAACTGTTTGGACATGTGGGAAAGAGCGTCTGCGTCTGCGTATATGTGTGTGTGTGTATGTGCAACATGAAGACCGGAGACGGACTATTGTTGTTGTTATTGTTGTTGTTGTTGTGTTCGAGTTGTGCAGGGTACATACAGAACATACGGTACGTCCTGTGTGTACGGTGTACGGCGTTCGCAACGGAAGCCATCCATCCATGCATGCATGCATGCTTACCGACGCCGCCGAGGATGCCGCCGATGGGGAGCAGCGCTGCCAGCACTGGTGCATACGATGGCGGCTCCAAATTGTACACTCGTTCGTAAAATGTCGACTGCCAGGCTATGAGCGCGTACGAGCCGACGTCATTCAGCGCCGCCGCCAGCGTTACAGACATGAACCCAGGCGAACGCAGCAACGCCATGATGTTGGAGCCGCTGGCGGCAGCCGTCGCCGCCGCCGCCGCCGCTGGCGCATCGGCGGGCTTATCTTGGGTCGCGCTGGTCAACAGTGGCGGCGCCGGCAAGGCGGCGGCGGCGCCGGTCAGTGCTGCCGCCGGGGGGGTAGCGACGCCGGCGACGACCGCCGGCGCGGGTGCAGGCGGCGCTGCCGCTAGCTGCTGTACGGCAGCCTGACGGGGCTCCTGAAGGGTCGTCGCCATGGCTAGACCAATAAGGAATCCGGGAATAGCGATCCATCGAAGCACCTGACAGGATTTGAATTCAAATAAGGGGATCAGATCCGGAATGCGGGTTTGCGGCCCCCACAGACCGACAGGGGTTTTGCGGCACGGAACCGGAACATCAGCACCCTCGCGAGTACGACAGCAAGTAAAAGGAAAGGAGAACAGCGGCAACAGCAATGGCATCCACGAAGACCTTCACAGAAACTCACACAGGCGCCGGCGCCATCAAGAGTTGTTGCTGTTTTCAACACGAACGTTTAAATCATCTCCTTCCTCTCTCATATATACATATAATATATATATACATACCATAGATATATACATCATTATATATCATACATACCATATATATATATATATATATATTTATATCTTATACATATAAACAATTGAATTATGCATATATATTTCCCCCCATTTTAGCCGCAACCATGGCACATGCACACAGACATACAGACACACGGACATCCAAACAGACATACATACGCACACGTGTTCGTCCACCGATTGCCCACCTGGCGCCAAGCTGAGTCAGGCAGCTCGTTGCCGTACTCCCACAGCGGAAAGTTGAATTCCTTATCGGGGGTAGCTGCCGCCATGTCACCGGCCGTGTGCATGATGGACAGGCTGTGCAGGTCAGCTCGGTCCAGATGGTCAAGACGGGTCTCCATGCGCAATCCGCCACGAGCCGCCAAATGAGCCTGTGTGGGTCGGTGGGTCAATGCTGGGTCAATGGTGGTGGTGGTGGTCGTCGTCGTCGTCATTGTTACAGCAGGCTACCAAGTTTCTATACCGTAACGCAAAGAATCCGAGCCAAAGGGAGTGGTGGTCGGCAAAGCTGGGAGCGAGGATAAGAGTGCGCTACTTGACAAGGTGCTGCTGTAAACGGCCTGGAGACGTGCGTCATTACTCATGCGCGTGATTACTACTTCCTGGCTCTACATCCCGTACTGAGCGGTGGCTGTGGCTGTGGCAAACAAGGCCATGGACGCAACTATATGGACGCCAACCATCTCTTAATTTATCTCATACCATATGATACCATATGATACCATCCAAAACAATTGCCGTACCTGGTCGTTGTCGTGCAGGTGCCGTGCCAACAGCACCGCCGCGAAGCTCAGAGCGCGTCCCACGTAGATGGCGCAATTGTACAACGATAGTGCAGTGGATTTATTCACGGGGAAAAGCTCGGGAATGAGGGAGAAACACACGGGGTTTTGTGCGCCCTGCGCGGCGGCGAAACCCACACGCGCCAACATGAGTTCCCCGAAGGAGCGGCACGTGGATGCCGTACATGTGAGTACGGACCACAGAGCCAGGCCGGCAGCCAGCAGCTGAGGACGACTGACTCTATCAGCCAGCAAGCCGATGGGGACCAGGGCTACAGCGTAAAGGTAGCTGTAGCCCGTGGTGAGGAGAGCGCCCTGCAGGTTGTAGGTCGGGGGGTCGAACGAAAAAAATGAAGAATACGCTCCAAAATGGAGAAGAGGTTCATAAACTGAAAGAGAGGGCTGGAAGGAAGAAAGCACTGCACGCGCAACATGGTGCTGTTGATGGGGTTTGACTGGGGCCGTACGGGGGGGTTATTATATTAAGCAAAACATAACGGGGGGCGGAGAAGGTTATTGGGTTATTGGACAGCAATTTCGACTGCGTGTGCACACACCTCCTGTAAGTGCATGAGGATGGAGGAACATGTTGATGGACGAACGGCGTAAAGCGGAAGAGGGGGACATGCTTTTCCGGAACACTTTCCATTAGCGGCTATGGATGTACGAATTCATAGACCGACAGACCGACCTGCATGTCGTCGAGGTGTAGTTCATTGGAAATCATTGGCAGCATGGCTGGTAGCGCAAAGCCCGTTGTGGCCTGGTGAACATAGCTCACGAATAAGAGCGCCAACGCCCAGAGCTTGCCCCAATGGACAGTGCGAACTGCGCCAACGATTCGCTTCCACAAGTCCGTGCCTTGCTGCGTTTGTTGCTGCTGTTGCTGTTGCTCCGCGTTTGTATTGGCACTGGTGCTCAAGTTGGTGTTTAAGCTTTCCTCAACGGGATGTGATAAATGAGTCGGACCGAGGAACGAAGCTGCGCTCACAGCAGCTGTAGTTGATCTAGAAGCAGAGGCAGAAGAAGAAGCCTGTGCGGCGACATACACTGAGGCTGCAGCTCCCGGTTCCTCGGCAGTGCCCAACTGTGAACCAACAATCGGTATCGAGGCAACCGAATGCGGCGCCGACTCAGCCAACGTTTGTGCATGCAGCGTCTCTGCCAACAGGTTAACGTGCGGGGCACTGGGTAGCTGTCCTTGCAGTTCTGCAGGCGAAGGACGCAAATCGTCCGGCGCGCCAGCCAGGGTTTCCGTCGCGACAAATACGCTCGAGACGCCTGGATGCGCATCATGTTCGCCTACTGCTTGCCCTGGGTGTGATGATAGCAGAGAGTCTGGCGCGCCAATCGCCGAACCGACTGGGGCTACGGTTACAAGTGCGTCCGGAGACAGCCCGAGAACAACGAGCTCAGAATCCACAACAGCTGATGCTGCGTTGGCGGGCCCGCCACTTTCTCGAGCGAGGACTCCCACCCGAACGCGGCTTCCATACTGACTGCGAAGCCGCGAACGCCCAAAAACACTGCTGAACTGCCCGGCTGAGCGCGATAATATGTGAGCCTTGCTTAAATGTCGACTTGAAAACAAGGACGAATGAAGGCTTCCGGCGCACAGCAGGCTTATGCGAGCTTGTGCAAACGCAGGGTCGGAAGTGACGGACTGAGAGATGGCTGCAGCAACGCTCATTCTCTGCGAGCGCTAGCAAAGCGCTCGCACTGACAAAAGTGCTGGGTGGTGGCCGAGCGCTGGCCACGTGCGTTAAGGTTGCGGTGCCTATTGCAAGCGAATAGTATAAAGGGACAAAAGATCTAATAGACTACCGGACGTCCACGTGCAAAGCAGTTGATCTGCAGCCCAAGACCTAAGACGCAGTAGAAAGCATTACACAACCAGGTGTGAACCGACTGCCTTGATGGCGCGTAACGTCAGCAAGTTACGGCACAGGGTCTCGGCCTCCTGTAACAGATGCTCTCCAGAGGCAACCTCATCCATGCGTCATCCGGCACGTTGTGGTGGACGGCAAGGAGCGCGTGGTAAGTGCTTCGGAGCGAACGCTCACATCCTTACACGTAAGCATTATAGAAAGTCAAAGTTTGGACTACAAATAAAAAATGTTGTACGCATTTCTTAAAAGATTTTCATGTCTAACGTTTATCAAACTCGCAATATTCTTTGGTCGCAATGTTCATACACCTCACGACTGCGCAGGGAGCCCTACGTTTCTCATCTTGAAAATTATCAATACTTGTAAGATATCTGTAATCACGCGCAGCCAGCTCCGTGTCCGGACTGCACTCCGAACAGAGAAGCTTAGGAGCCGGCCGGCGACCGCACCGCCGTCCAGCAATAGTACGTGATGTTTCGCGACCGCAGACACCCACTGCCAGCGAAAACGTTCATTTTCGAAGCTTTCGGAATCCCTTCCTTTGGCGTTGTTCGTTAGGCAGGCTATGCAATCACGTTGCCGGATGTATCCGTAAACTGCCCTTTACTTTCAAGCTCTTTGGCTACAGATTAATTTCTGTACATAAAGGCTCCGAACACTATAGCTGCATACGCAGAAGAACACCCATCCACCTCCGCCACCCTCCGCCATCAAGTCACCCCAGTGCTCCCACTGCAGCTTTAACCATACCGCGGTGCTGTTCCCCTACTTCCGAATACCCACTTATATGCCTAGCCTTTCTATCAATCTCGTAGACCTCGTAGTCCTACAGTTCACTAGGATAGATAGCGAGCTCACGCATATGTAACATCCATCATTCGGGAGCACGAAGGTTTCATGGATGGGATAAGGGCGCGTCACAGCATAGGGGATAAGGGAGCGGCCGGCAAGGCTACTTCTGCCATTGCGAAGGAGCTGAGCTGTTAAATCATCACCACATGGTACCATCTCTACGTTACAAGTTCCGCACGCAAGTGCGGATGTGTCCGTAAAAGCCGGGGGGGGCCATGGACATACGACATACCGCGTTACACATGGTAATGAATAAATCATAATAACAATAGCACATGGTAGCTTAGATCCGAAACCGCGCGGATCAGGTGCTGTTGCAGCACATGCAGTAGGGTATGGACCACCGCAATCCATCACCCCAACAATTACCACGCATCGCAACAGGCATCTAGGGGTGCCTTGGGAGGACGCCTAAAACACCATCCAGACATTCCCCTGCTCTTATCCAAGGACAGCAGGATAACAGCATAAGTATATATCCCGTAATATGCAATTCGGGGATTATGGAGACAGGGCCTACCCATTCCTCCTCCAACATATCCTCCAACCTGCCCAGACGGCGGACTACGGAGGTCCCCTGCTACTGCCACTGCTTCTTGGCACCGCCACTGCTGCACCACCAGCGCCGCGGCACCACCACGGGCATTCCTTTGGGAGCCAGGATAGTGCTAGACGTATAACCCTCACACGGCCCAGTCTGCCTCGCACGGCTATCGGCCCTGCCCTTGGCCGTCGCCGCCTGCCAGCCGACCATTGCGGTGCACTGTCGTACCAAGGAGTAGATGCTGGCGTTTCCTGGTGTCACTATGGGGTTCTAAATTCAGTTCCACATTCATTGGGCCATCATCATGCCAGCTTCGGAGGATAGTTAGGAGTGCAGGACCCACATCAGCTGCTGGTGGGGTGAAACAGAAACACACACGTCTGAGGCTCCTGCTCGGGTGCACAAACACAGGCAGATACAAGCACCTCCTGCTCATGAGCTATAGGAGCCCCACACACCTGCGTGTGTTTTCTACCAGGAGAGCCGACATCAGGGCCGTACGCAGCAGCAGCCAAGAGGAGGAGCATGCACCTCAATTTTAGAGCACCTCGCTGCCCGTCCGCTTTCACCACGTTCAACCTGCCTGCCTGCATATGCTGCTGCTGCTACTGCTGCCACTGCCGCAGCTTACGGCGTCGCCGTAGCAGCAGCTGGTTGCCGCTACCGTTACCGATGGCATTGGAGGAAGATGAATACGTTTCCCACGCAACATGTCAAAGGAATGACGATTCTCCCTTCAGGCTTTGGGCAATAATGCACGGGTTGTGTGGAGACGGTATATGCTGATATATAATATACCGTCTGCAGTGGGCAGAATGCTCAGCCGCCGCACCTCCAGTAGCCGCAGATGCTTCATCGGTGTGCTTCAGGGGTCAGCAGTGCCACAGTCCACCACGGAAAGTTGAAATGGGTCGCGAGCCATGGCTGCCCGGCAAGACCCTCGCCCTTCGCCCAATCACTTCACACCCAGACCCGACCCGACCCGACCAGGCCGCCGCCGCTGATACCGATACCACAGACCTCAGCAAGTCACGCACCAAGGCCATATGGCCGCATCAGAAACCAGAGCTCCGCTGTCCTCCTTGCCGGGGAGAGGGACGCCAGCTTCCCGTCCTCCACGGGTCTCACAACAAACGACAACCACCAACGGGTCCTAACATGACAAATTATGACATGACAAATTATGGCAAAGGCGCGCTACAGCGGCACGGACGGGGCCCTCACACAGGGTCAGCAGTAGCGATATTATTGATTAGGAGCCTCAAATTTACCCAGGAGTTGGGAACTGGTACAGGGACATTCCTGGCCCTATATGTATGTCTGTATGTGTGCCAGTGCCACCAGCCCCATGAGACCTTCCTACCAAGGAAAGGACCCATCCCCGCGCAGCCAAACCTTATCTGCACATTAAGCTCGCCATGGGATAACATGGCTCGTAATCCCGTATTTGAAAATAAATCTATCGCAAAAATCTATATGTTGTCGTAAAATTAGTTTGCCCCATATTATTATGCCCCATATCTGCCTCTAAGGCAAGTACATGTAGTTAGATTGCCGCCTGCAGCAATGGTTTCGGGGCCGGCGACTGACCAATCCTAGGACTCGAAGCAAGGCAAGGACTTCCCCAGCTCCAACACCCCCGCATGCCCTCTCCATCCCAACCGCACGCATCCGGGGACTGTCGGTACCGCACCGGCGGTGTGCACCTGTCCAGTGGCTATGCGCTCGCCTCCTCACACGATTCGGCGGTGGTGGTGGACAGCGTGGACCGCACAGCGAAAGAATAATAATCACCTCCCTTTCACAATGTGTCCTGCAGCACCGTTTTACTCTATTTTTTTCCACTCAAAAAACGCAAACGCATTGATAAAGTAATACTAACGACTGACACAAGTGCTTTAACTAATACTGGCTTAATTGCTCCGGTTATATTTTGCTGGCATAAAACTCCTGAAAGGCAGACAGATGACGGACGGACGAACAACAAATAAACAGGTAAGCAGATAGATAGCTGTTTGATAGTTAGCTGTATCACCGCACACCGGGTAGTGTGTTGACTACTACTACCGCAGAACGACGAATCGCCACCACCACCACCATCACCACCACTGGCCCGCTCCCCTCACACACAACACCTCTACAACGCCCGCCTACCTGCACGCGCGGATGTCCAAATCGGCCCCCCCACTACACACCGCGCCGCCCTCTCCATTCTCAACGCCCACTTCAGATGTGATTAATAACAGTGATGACATAGTCTAGGCCCCCATCTTATACTCGCTGCTGAGAGGCTCGTCGCCGTGAGTCATGCGTCCGCAGCGTCCAGAAGTACTCTGCTCCCTTACTGTATTTCACTCCGCTCCCCAGTCTCCCAACCAACTCGCTCTAGCCCCAACCTGCTGCTACTTACCAGTTTTGTGCTCTGTTCCAAACGGTGCGAGCGTGAGTGGGCCCTCGCCCGCCCGCTGCCCCCCACCAGCTTCCTTTCAACAGCACAATACTCGTAGGTTTCTTCATACTCGTACAGGTTCATAAACCTACACAACCCTGGACCCACCATTTGCTGCATGATCGCTTCCGCTTAGATGTACAGGCGCGCACATGTTGCCGCCGCCGCTCAGTGCCTGCGCCTTTACTTCCGCCACAAGTACCGAGTCAGTGATCCCATCCCGTTGTGCAGTTTGCCCTCCTAGAACCGCGGGAAGGGAATTGTTCGTCCAGGAAAGGGAAAGGGAAAGGGGAGGGGCTGTGAGGATTGGGTCGGCAATTATAATGACACGTATGCTGTGACACGTATGGCCGCCAAGTCGAGAGGGGAGATTGAGACTCCGGGGTTTTGGACCCTTACCCCCCCCCACCCCAACCATGTTGTTTTCCAGAGGATTACAGACATATAAATATACACACGTGGCAAATAGGAAGGAGCGGCGCTTCGCACGCAGTTGCCCCGGCAGTACAACTGGATGAGCGCACGACGGGACGGCAACGCAGCTGCCACCGGAATGGCAGTGAACAGTCCTCTACCCAGACCCCACCCCTACCAAACTTCCCGGGGTCTAATTGCTTCGGCAACATTACTCGTGTACCATCCTCGCCAATTCTTACTCGCGGAGGCTTCAACTCATTTAAACGCGAGGCGAGCTGCGGCGCCTCCATCGCCCCAGCCCTGTTTATCACACCCTATACCTCCTGCCTGCATGTACGCTGCCCTGCTATGTTCCACACCTCGAGTACATACTCCAGCTCCTGCCCTAAAAGCTCGGTACCGGCGTACTGACCCAGCTGGTTTCGGAGCTCCTGAAAAAGGCATCACCAATACAGCCACGAGATGGTAAGTGCGGTCCACGGCGGGCATGTGCAGGTGGTTGTGTAGGGGGATTTCCAGCGGGGAAACTCCGGGGGAACTCCTCAGGGAGAGGGCGAAAGGGAGAGGGGGCCGACATGGAGTCGCGTTAGGGTGTGTGCACTCTGAGCGATGAGTGCCCAACGGTTGAAAGCTCCCAGCCGAAATCTGACCAATGCCAAGCGCGGCAGAGGTTCGCATATTCTGGGTATGGACGGTACGGGGGACGGATGCCTCGTGATGTGTGCAGCCCGCCCAGGAAAGCAAGTCTTTTACGCCGTGGCTCCAAGGCTCTAGGGCGGTCAAGGCAGCACGTGGCACCTGCAGGCCCAAGAGCTAGGATGCTGGCAAAGAGTACCGCTTCCGTGTTCGGTCCACGGCCCACTGTTGGACCCACCCACAGTCCAACGCCGCTCAATCGATTTGGTTGGCCTGGCCCACCTGCAGCGTCACCAGCAAGTCCGGATCATGCGGTCCGCCGGACTCTTGCCTGTAGCCCTTGTGTATCTGGTTGGGGTGGAAGACCTCCATGATTAGGAGCCCACCTGCGCTCCTCCAGCCAGCAAAGCAAAGCAAAGCAGTCGGGCAGGAAGGCAGGGAGGAAGGAGCCACACGGGATCAGGGCTGTGGATAAATGAGAGTGATAGATGACCACTAGCATGTAGCCAGCTGGGTCCCTGTGTGTGTGAGAGACTACCGGGTAGTGTTGTGAATGTTCTAAATGGGCAGATGGGCAAATGGACCCAGCCCACCCACCCGGACGCAGCATCTCGACTATTCCCGCCATGAAGGCTGGGCGGTCCGCGGACGGCACGTGGCAGAAGCTGAGCACCACACAGTCGACGCTGCCGGGCCCGCCAGGCGGCCGCCACGTCAGCACGTCGGCCTTGACGGGGTTTACTCGAGCGGCGGCGGAGCTGCCTGCCCTTTCGGCCGCCAGTCGTACGGTCTTATCGAGTCCTGCATGGGAAAAGTCAACCGCCGTGACGCGGTGTCCCGCCTGGGACGGTTCCGCCGCCGCGAGGAACATGACAGGACGGTTAAGACGACAGCATGTTGCAGTAATGCACTTGTGGTGTTTTGAGGTCGCTGGTATGGCGTATGTTTTCTTGTTTGGCGATTTGGGTCATGGCGGGGTCATAATGCTGCGGTAGGGCGCGCGAATGCCGCCGTTCTTGTCGATGCTTTCAAGCACCGCGCATGTGCAGTTTGTAGGAAATTTGCGGAGGTGAGGACGGGTGAAGAGGGGCCCATGTCAGGCGGATTGGGAGATTGGGACCTGGGGTGGAGGCTGGGGAATGATGTCTTGGGCCTGGAATCCGGGTTGGGGGCGCTGCGGGTGTGAATTACCAGGTCCAGGCCTTACGTTTCGAAAAGCCCAGCCAGCAGGTCCCATCGTGCAGGAACGCACTGGACGGAAGAGGTCACGCTTACGAACGCTTCCGGGAGGATAGGCGTCCCAACGCTGTGAAATGGTGCTAGCCTTGTGACTCATTGGGAGCTGGAAGTTATCAGGCCTGTGGCCTCGAGCGTGCTGTGCAGGTGTCGAGGGCGAGCTGCACGTCTTTCGATAAATGGCCAGGCTAGGGGAACCTTCGGGTTAAGTACGAGAGGGACATTGACTTCCAAGGGCTCGAAGTGCGTGCTATAATGGCGGATGGCCCCTTCATTCATAGCTTCTGTGCTTAGTTCTCGGGAAAGCCCGGAAGGCCAGGGGCACATCGCGCTTAGGCGCACCGAGCCCGGGTGAGCGGGAGCGGGAGCGGGAGCGGGAGCGGGAGCGGGAGCGGGAGTCAATGTCCGGACTCGCCGCCACACTAATGACGATTGACCGTTCATGGCCCCCCTCGGCATTTACGGAATTCCCCCCACTTCTGCGGGAGGTTGTGCTTGTAGCTACCACAAACCAGCAGTTCGATGAGGTATCAACTGCAGTACTATACAACTCACCGCCACAAGGTAGGCTACGTTCCGGCCCTCGCCGCAAGCTAGCTCCACGATGTGACAAGGCGAGGCATTCAGGTAGAGTTCCGCGGTTTGGCGCACGTGTACGTTTGGCTCCCTCCCGTAGACATATTCTTCCTCGCCGTACCTACTGTCCCAGAAGCTGGGCTCCATGGGAACGCAGAAGGAACTGATGGGATTACTACACACACCGCGACGGGTACGGGCAAGGACCTAAACCAAGCGAGGATAAATAATATAGACAAAAAAACCACGAGTCAAAGCGTTACAAGTGCCACTACGTTGGAAAGGGCTCTGTCACAGCATTGAATTTCCTTTGCGTGAAGCACAGAGCCTAAGGGCATTACAATTGTCGTGTCATTATTAATCTAAATTCGTGAGTAAACGTGCGCGCACAGCCTGACGTGGCAAAAAGACCATGACGCCGTACGAATTTGTAAACGATTCGTGGTGCATTGCTCTTCTGAGTGTCTTTCACATAAGGAAAGCTACCAATTATATGTAATTTTCAAAAGATAGCAACTCTGTTTGTAGGTGATCAATAACCTAATGAACGTGCAGACTGTATTAACGGTATTATGTTCGTTTCCGCGCTGGATACACACGAATAGCTGTCGTCGATCTTCTTTTTAATCATTTTTCTGACAGACTAAATAGCGTCTCTAGGCCAAGCATTGTGCGGTGTTGCTTCCCGCACTAACTGACAGGCCACCGCTGCGTTGACGCTGGTGCTCCCTGGGCCAGGAAGTGCCGTTGTCACATTGGAGCCTTCCCTTGCATATCAGTTGCTGGGTTGGGTGTGCAGCAAGTCTGACTCAGCTGTAACGGTGAACGAAGTCACCGACTGGCGTAAAGGGACAACCGCGGGGACATGGCTGCTGGGACTTCGCCTCCTGGTGGCCTAACCTTCGATGATGCTCTGACAAAATATGTCGGCGAATTCGGGCGTAGCCAGATACGCATTCTCCTTCTGGCATCGCTCTTCTGGATAGGAAATTGTGAGCCGAAACGTTTCCTCATTTGGGTTTCACTATTAATTCACGCTTTCCCTGCCGAAATCCACTTGCTGACGCATTTGCGGTCGAAGCGCAACAACAATAAGCCAATTTGCGTGTGTTTAGACCCCGTTCAACATTTAAGTAGATTCCGGCTGCCCCGCTTTGCTGATCCCCAACCAACAGCCTTGTTCATCCTCTTGATGGTCTTCCACGCCTCGCCTTCGCCGTTGAAAGAGCACTGGTGGCGCTGCATCGACCAAGACGACACGCGTTGTGCCAACGTGTTTGCGCTCAAGGACCCCTCCCGCGATATCTGCGACCTCCCGTCTAGCTCCTGGGTATGGACGCAACAGTCCAAATCAATCATCAGCCAGTTCAACCTCATTTGCGGCGCGTCCTGGAGGAGCCAGTTTGCGAACTCGGGCTTCTTCATGGGCTACCTAATAGGCAGCGGCGTGTTCGGAAGGTATGGTAGGCGCGAGTGCTATAGGCCCTGGTCAACGCAGTTTAAATTTCTTTTCCACGGGGTCCTTCCCCTCCGGGACAAATCCCACTATAACAAGTATTCCCCGGTGTTACCCTAAACCGTAAACTGGGCCATCAGCAAATTACATATGCTTCCTACGTACGGTCCTAAATTCCTGTCACCTGCATCCTGCATGCCGCCGTACAGGGTGGCCAGAGAGGACTTCTCCCGCCCTGCTCTACGTCCGTCCGTTCTCGAGACACCGTTTTTCGCGTTCGATTTAATTAGTTTTCTTTTCTCCCCTTTCTCCCCGACACATTCCCCCCTGACCCACAAATGGCGAATTACGCTCTATCCTTTTCCTACAGCCTTTCCTACTAGGGATTTTGCGCCACATTTCGCCACATTAGTAACTAACCCTGTAGTAACACGGTCCTCCTTCTTTCCTCTTCGCCTTCGCCGCATCAACCCCCAACAGCGTCGCGGACTCTCGTGGCCGCAAGCCCGTCCTCTTCGGTTGCACGGCCCTGGGCGCAATCTTCACCATGGCTGCTGGACTGGCGCCCAACTACGTGGCCTACTTCATCTTCCGGCTCATCACCGGCATCGGTGCGGCGGGGCAAGCCCTCACTGCGTACATCCTGGCCACGGAGAGCGTGGGACCCGGCTGGCGCGGAACTGCTGGTGTTGCGACGCAGCTGTTCTTCATCGTGGGTAGGTGTGGGGGCTTAGGGTTTTCGGAGCGGGGAAACAGGAAGGCGGCTGTACGATGTACGGTACGCATGTGCACGGGGAGCTGGGACAGCTACCTGTGATGGTAGGTAAGGTGTCTTTTCGCTTTTCGGTAATATGGGGTTGTTATTAAGGGATTATAATATAACCCTGTGTCCTTAACACGACGAAGGAGCGCCTTCCAGCGGCGGCAGTATGGCAACGACGAAGATCGATCGTCTGTCAAGGTAGTGATACGAGGTAGTGATACGAGGTAGTGATACGAGGTAGTGATACGAGGTAGTGATACGAGGTAGTGATACGAGGTAGTGATACGAGGTAGTGATACGAGGTAGTGGTAGCCAACCGTTGGTTATCCTGCAACAGCAGCACAACTCCAAAGGAGCCGCAGCACACATGGAGACGCAGTTGGTCACTCGGATGCGGTCTGGTGGCGGACTTACTTTTGAGGGGACTGAGTGGGGGTGAGGGGCCGACGGTGTCCTGAATGCATTAGGGGTGGCGCATGAGGGGTCTTATCAAACAGCGTCCCACGGCTTCCTTGGTGCTCTCCGGTGCATTCACTCATTCATTGCGCTGCCCTTATCACCAACTTGGCTCGTTGGCCGACCAGCACCACCACTACCACTACCAGCACCACCACCACCAGTACCTGTACCATCGCTAATTGTCGTGCCCTCCGCCCTGGGGACATGCAGGCGAGTTCGTGCTCGTCCTTGTAGCGTTCATCGCGCGCCCCTGGCGAGTGCTGTGCTTTGCTTGCGCCGTCGTCAACGCGGCCATGCTGTTCCTCTGGCCGACGCTGCCCGAGTCACCGCGCTGGCTGCTGGTGAAGGGCCGCAAGGACGAAGCCACAGCCATCCTGGCTCGCATTGCGGCTGGAAACCGCCGCGCCATGCCGTCTGAGCCACTCGCAGACCCTGGCGACCGCCGTACAACCGCTACTGCCGCTAGTGCCGCTATAGAGTCGGCGGCGGAGGAGGGCACTCCGCTGCAGCTGGAACAGCACGCCGTGGAAAAGCCGCATCACCACCAGCAGGAACAACAGCAACAGCGCTCGTCGTCGACTTCCCTCAGCTCCGCCCATTCCGTTTCGCTGACGGGAATGTTGCTCAAGGACCGGCGCATGTTGCGTCGCTTTCTCGTGTTGGCGTACGTATGGATGGTGATGTGTATGGCCTACTACGGCATCTCTCTGGCGTTGGGCGGCCTTCCAGGTGCGCCAAGAACGCCAGTGGACGAAAGCACTGGACTTTTGACGGCATTGGACTTTGGCTTCTTGGAAAGCTTGGCTTGTTAGAAACGGGGGGGAAAGCCTTCTTATGCCAAATGTATCAAACGTTAAGAAATTGACTTTGTCCGGTCCAAAGCACCAACTGCCGGAGCCCGATCGGTCTTGGTGGGGAGGTGTGCGATGTGTGGGGAGATATATGGCTTTTTTTTGCATTTGGCTCGTATGGGCACTCGTTACACCTCCGTCTCTGGGTAACTCAACAGAGGTGTAACATACTCATACGCACTCACATACACACATACGCACTCACATACACACATACGCACTCATTCACACTCACTCACTCACTCACACTCACTCACACTCACTCACACTCACTCACACTCACTCACACTCACTCACACTCACTCACACTCACTCACACTCACTCACACTCACCCACACTCACTCACACTCACTCACACTCACTCACACTCACTCATACTCACTCATACTCACTCATACTCACTCATACTCACTCACATTCACTCACATTCACTCACACTCACTCACACTCACTCACACTCACTCACACTCACGCACACTCACGCACACTCACGCACACTCACGCACACTCACGCACACTCACGCACACTCACGCACACTCACGCACACTCACGCACACTCACTCACACTCACTCACACTCTCACTCACACTCACTCACACTCTCACTCACACTCACTCTCACACTCACTCACACTCACTCTCACACTCACTCACACTCACTCACACTCACTCTCACACTCACTCACACTCACTCACACTCACTCACTCACCGTTAAAGCCACATTCGCGGTTGTGAGTCCGTTCAAATCTTGGACGCGAATCTAAGGGACTCGTTTCCACTGCACGTTTTCCAAGATTGACGGCATGCAGCCCATTCTGCCCTTGACTGCGGTTGGGACCATAGGCATACGCAAAGGCATTTGTTTCGTTGAATTCACCTCCGGGGCCACCGGCGCTTTTCCTTTGCGCTTCATTTCACTCGCCCACAGGCTCCATTTACGTGACCTTCATGATAACAGCGGCCGCGGAGCTGCCCTCCAACATTCTGGCGGCATGGATGATCGAGCGTTACGGCCGCCACAACACCATGGCCGCGGGCATGCTGCTGGGAGGCGCCGCCTGCCTCGGCTGCGCCTTCGTACCGGCGGGAGTCGTGTCCGCGTTAATGGCGGCGGTGGGCAAGTTTGGCTGCGCGGGGGCCTTCACGGTGGCGTCCATCTTCACGAGCGAGATGTTCCCCACACTGGTAAGCACGCGGGTGCCTTACGTGCCCGGCCTGTGGGTGTTCATGCAGTGTGCTGGGAGTGCTTCCCATTAAGGGACTTGTGTTCTCTGTGTGTGGGAACCAAGAACTTTCTTTGTATAAATAAGGCCACCTTTATACTTAGCCGGAAGGGGAGTCTGATGTCTTAATCCTAACTCGGGATTCGGCGGTGGGAATGGAATCTGACCTTGGCTGTGAGAGGGATTGCGGGAGGGACCTCTGGCTCTAGCCTGTACAGCGCCGCCGAGTTCCAATGCGAAGCTTTACCGGAATAGTTCGCGGTGGTCCTCGATCGTCGGTCAAGCAGTTGGTTGCCTTTGGGTACCTTTCCGTCTGTCTGCCTTCCTGGTTGTTTCTGGTCACAACCTCTCCGGCTGCTGGTATCCCCATCGGTCACATGTAGGTCCGCAGCGCCGTTCTGGGGGCTGAGAACGAGGCGGCACGTGTGGGCGGCATCTCTGCGCCGTTCATTGTACTTGTGGGGATTAGCACGGGCCAGGCCGCCATGCCCTTCATCATCTTTGGAGTAACTTCGCTTGTGGCGGGAGTGGCCATCTTCACGCTGCCGGAGACACTGGGCACCACGTTGCCGGACACCATGTCAGGTGAGCAAAGATGGCGTGGGCTGTGGGCGGGGGAAGCTGGGCTGTGGGCGGGGGGAGCTGGGCTGTGGGCGGGGGGAGCTGGGCTGGGATTGTGGCTCTCGGCTGCGACATGTCCCGTTTTGTTGGCAGCGAGCCGCAGTGTGCGTTTCCCCTCCTGCGCGATTGTGTTGTCACACGGCCGTTTTAGTCACGGCCCCTCTCCCTCCCCCGCCACCCCGTTCTGCCTGGCGCCACGCACCCGTTCCGCTGTCGCCCTGGCAGACATGGTCGGCATCCAGTCCATCTTCACCACTCAGCCCTGGCGCCGCGGCGGCTGGCGGCAGACGCTCAGGGAGATGTTCCGAGTCCGGGGCGGCCCGCCGGTTGGCGCTGCTGGTTCACCCGCCAAGAACCGCTCTAGTGCTACCTCGATCTCTGTGCATGCTGAGACGCCAAACAGGGTCCAGGGTGGGCAATCAGCCTCTGGGGTTGGGGCCGCAGGTGGAGGTGACGAGCTACCGCCTCGGCTTGAGCTTGCAGGTGGTGAATTTCATTTGGCAGCGGAGCGATTTCCTGACACCGAAGCTGTGGGGCTCGGGGATGACCATCACCGTCATCATCACCATCGCCACCACCACCACCATCCTCATCACGGCCACCTCAACGGCCATGGCGTCGGCGTCAGCGCAGGCTTGGATGGCCGTAACGACAGCGATCACGCTGGCGGCGGCGGGGGCAGCAGCAGCGGCAGCGGCTATGTAAAGAACGAGGAACGGCATGCGCTGCTGCACGCGGCAACCTCCAGATCGGACATCCTGGGGCCCCAGCGCGCGACTGGTTGGGAGCGCGGCGTTCAGGACGAGCCCATGGTGGCGGGCTACCGCCGCGGCGCAACAACAGACAGCATCGTCGTCGGCAGCACGCGGGGGACTGCAGAGGGGACTGACCGGCAGACAGGTCCCTCCAGAGCCAGCTACTTTGAACATAAGCGAGAGGAGCTGCGACGGTTTCCCTGAGGGCATTTTTCTAGCTGGCACGTTCCTGAGTTTTGTTTCAGATAACGGAGTTCGGTTTTTAGGGTTTTCAACTGCCATTGCTGTTTGTGATGTGTACCTTTGCCGATTTCGTTGCGTGCCTCGTGGTATGTATGTGTGTATGTATGGGATGTTGATTTTTGGGTTTTCTCTTCGCGCCGCTGTTTTTTGTCTGGTTGGAAAGTTGGAAACACATTTGGCGATGTGGATGGTGGTCAGGCGCTGGAGTGATGCATGCATATGGCTTCACCGTCGCGGCTTATTGCCGTTGCTCGACGAGCGGAAGTACCGCGGTATAAAGGATGGTGGGCTGGTGATCCATGAACAACTGCATGATGGACCGCAGGACGTTAATCATGTTGCGTGTCAGCGTTCCTACCGATGTGATTATTGTCTTCCGTACCAACGGAATCTAGGCCTACGGACTCCGGACTCAGTTAAGGCTGCTTTATTGAGTGTACGGAATTCAGCAAAGTTGTTACTAGAGTGGACGTGACGTCTTATTCAGTCGTAGCGCAGCATTGTCGTGGCTACTTGTGTGGTCAAGGTAAAGGAAGGGAAGATGTGTATCATGCGAGTTGAGTGGTGGGAGGGAGAGGGGGAAACGTGCGACGGACATTCATGGTTGTGGTATTCCTGTGATATGACGATGTGCATCCTTTTATGGATGTGCGGAGAGCGTTCCGTGGCAGCGAACCGGGGTGAGCTGAGCTGCAATCTGGACCTGTTGTCTAAGACTAGACTCTTTCCTCGGATGACAGCAGTTGCCTCCTGCGAGCTTTTCATTAAAGCTAGCTGATTGCCCCTGCGTGCTGTTGATTTAAGAGTGTCAAAATACCAGTTTCCGCTTGCGTGCCGGCGGCCTCGGGTACCATTGATTGACGCGCGCGTGTGTGTATGTATGTTTGTGTATGTGCGTGTTACACCTCGGTAGCGTTACCCAGAGAGGTGTAACGAGTGCCCATACGAGCTAGCAGAGGCCCAAGAGCCTAGGAGCCGCAAGTTAGGTGCAAGTCATGATGTGATTCTTAGACTCCTTGTTATACTTGGCGCTAGGGCCAAGCACGAGTCAGGACCGCTAATTAATAAGTCTATGTGCTATGCGGGTTGCAACTTTCCCGTCTGTGATAGACTCCGATGTCGAGCAAAAGGTTTTGTTCCCAAAGGATAGAGATCCCTCGGCTGCGCAAGGTAGCACCGGTCGAACGGCAATTTTACAGCGTATGCATCCCGCGTGTTCTGAACATGTGTGTACAAGAGCCCGTGGCACTTGAATGTGAGTCTGTCTCTTTTGAATATCCGGGCTGAGTGGACCAGAAGTGCTGCGTCGTGTGGTGTTGGTTGGTAATTCATTATGGGTCGCTTTCTGGTGACCTGTTCTGTGCCTGGCGTTGTTGAAAGTCGGTGCTGCGGAGTCCATGATACGGACCAGCACCGCCGCACCGCCGTGAAAGGTGGCTTAAAGATGTACTCGTACTCGTATCCCTCCTTTGCGCCGGGTAAGTCTTCCGTGTGCGCCGCTGTAGCAGCTGCAGCTCAGCGATTATGAACCCACGTCATGTCTTGTCAATTAACGCGAATTCCTGGTTTGTTTAGTACGAACCCATCAGTTTTTCCGTTGACAGGAAACTCTCTCAATATTTTCCATGTTCGTGGCGCTTACCTTGGTTCATGGTGGCGACCTCTGTGACGGTTGGTGAACGGATGACTAAGCGAGCGATTAGTGAGCGACGAAGAGGAGGAAGAGGGTGGCTTGCGGTCGCTACTTGGCGGCAGGCCCAACTTTTTGCGCTGCCAAGCCACTGGTGGTGTCGACGTAATGGTAAACAAATGCCACCGTTTCCCCCGGACATTAGGATGGATGCTGTTCGGTTGTTGTAGTTTGCGGGGCTCAAGTTCTGCCAGGGGGAAATCTTATTTTAGGCGTAGTCGAAAATGTGTTTGAAGAGGGGTTGGTTGTTGTATTGAGCTGCTGTTTGCTCGGTGGTGTTTCGTCTTGCCTAATTATCTTCCTGGTGTTCTCGGACTCGGCTGCTGGTCGATACGAGCTCTCTTTACCAGAGCAGCTGCTAGCTGCCGCTGTTATTGTCCATTGGTCAGCGGTGTGGGTCTGGCGACCTTTCTTTGTAATCTTCAACTCATTTCGGTCTTATCATCCGCAGCTCATTTCGTCAGTTCTTCTGGTGTTGGTTGCTGTAGACATGCCGCCCTTTGACCATCTGCGCACGACCGCTGACTGCGACCGAGAGCTGGTCTCCTTCCCACCGCTCTCATCGGATGAACTCGACATATTGCAACGGGTAGAAGATCAGCTTTTGGCCATCGACGAGGCGTTGGCGACAGACCTCGGCCAGCAGGAGCAGCATCTGCCCGCGCAGGCTTCGAAATCAGCCAAGGACGCCCACACAGCCAAACTCGAGTCCATTCGGCGCAAGCATGAGTCACAGCGTTCGAGGCTCCTTCGAGCCAACCCGTGACACCACACACGCCACACAGACGCCTCCTTATCCCCGAGGAGGGGGCCGATATCGCAGTGCGCACCCCGTCTATCGCCCGACGGGGAGGGCAGCTCTAACACCGGCTCGCGGACAAGGCAGGTACGACCCAACACAGGGCAACGTGGAGTAGTCCCTCCCCAAAACACTGACAGGCGCACTAAGCAAGGCACGCCGCACTACAAACTCGGCCTCTTCACGACACGCACGCAAGGCCCAACGGGGACGAGGTGCACAAGCGGCCCCTTATGGAACTCACGTTGGCTAACCGTCACACAGACGCCTCCTTATCCCTGAGGAGGGGGCCGATATCGTGGTGCACACCCCGTCTATCGCCCGACAGGGAGGGCAGCTCTAACGCCGGCTCACGGACAAGGCAGGTACGACCCAACACAGGGCAACGCGGAGTAGTCCCTCCCCCAAACACTGACAGGCGCACTAAGCAAGGCACGCCGCACTACAAACTCGGCCTCTTCACGACACGCACGCAAGGCCCAACGGGGACGAGGTGCACAAGCGGCCCCTTATGGAACTCACGTTGGGCAGCGACGTCCGCCTGTTGTTGGGCGCCGGCCGCCTTGATGGTATGCCCCCAGACCCCGGCCGCTCCGGTGGCGTTCCAGGGAGGGGGCAAGCGGCGGCCGGCGCCTCCGTGATCTACACTGATGCCGGTGCCCCACAGGTGCCCGCCCGCAAGCGTGCCCGAGCCCTGTCGACCGCTGCCTGCTGCTGGTCCCGGGGCATGGCCTGCGTCATCCTCACCCACCCTTGGGAGGGGGTGCCAGCCTTGCAGCGGAACGCCGGAGACGAGCTGAAGTTTACGCTCTTGAATCGCGAGCTGAGCGGCATCGCGAGTCTGGAGGGCCCCCACACGCTGCGGGTTAGAGCTGCCCTCCCCGTCGGGCGATAGACGGGGCGCGCACCGCGATACCGGCCCCCTCCTCGGGGATAAGGAGGCGTCTTGCTGACGTTTAGCCCAGTTCGAGGACCCCCACACGCTGCGGGTTAGAGCTGCCCTCCCCGTCGGGTGATAGATGGGGCGCACACCGCGACATCGGCCCCCTCCTCGGGGATAAGGAGGCGTCTGTGTGACGTTTAGCCCAGTTGGAGGGCCCCCACACGCTGCGGGTTAGAGCTGCCCTCCCCGTCGGGCGATAGATGGGGCGCGCACCGCGATATCGGCGGTCGCTACTTGGCGGCAGGCCCAACTTTTTGCGCTGCCAAGCCACTGGTGGTGTCGACGGAATGGTAAACAAATGCCACCGTTTCCCCCTAGACATTAGGATGGAATGCTGTTCGGTTGTTGTAGTTTGCGGGGCTCAAGTCCTGCCAGGGGGAAATGGATGACATGATAAATTCATTGACTAGGGTTTGGTGTCCGATGTGTCCTCATGCACGTAATTTCCTGACATTTCTTAATCCCGCGGATGAATGTTGTGAGCCAGGCCAGGTTTGTTCGTCCAAACTGCGTAAGCTAAAAGGTGCAGGTTTGGACCTGATTGCCGCTGCCAGTAGGCCTTGTTTCGCTCGTCAAGGCTGTCTGTCCATAGGCAAACCTGAACCCGGCCATCACACCCGACGGAAAAGTTAGAGCTTAAACAAAACAAACTCGGTCTCAAACCCCCAACCCCAACCGAATTATTAAGGCCTGTACTGAGCTGCGGTTGGGTGCAGTCAGTACACACTCCTGATATTTTAGCTTTTTTCCGATGAGGACGTTCGACGGTTTCCCGACGAACAGCTTTTCAAAGTTCGAAGGCCGTCAACTTCTTCAACGCACACGAATCCTGGATTGTATATCTTACACAGCTTGTGATTAATGTACATGGGCCAGACAAGGCATGTTGCCGGCAAAATGCATAGACAAGCATTGGACACAAAGCATTCCACGGCCCATCCTGGAGATACGCGGCACTAAGTGAAACCATGATACACAGATCTGTCATTTGCAACACGTGGCGGAACGACATCGTCGCGATCATGCGACAAACCTTGGCACAAATATAAGGGCACGTTCCAGCACCCAACGTCAGGCGGCATTACACAACGGAACATATGCTACCCTCGCACGCAAGAGGTAAAACCTCTCCAAGCCTCGGCGATGGCTCAAAAAGGAAGGCATTCGCCTGAAGTCGCTGCTGTGTAAAATTCAAGAAGCAAAAGTCAAGCAAGAATCCATACGCCCCCTGCATGTATGCAAGTCTTCAAAAGTGTTACACTTGACGCAGGAGGCCCTTCAGGCTTCCATGCTCAATTTGCACATGTTAGGGGAGTTTTATCCTCCTACGCACGCTCGCCGCGAATGCGACGCGCCAGCTGGATGTCCTTGGGCATGATGGTGACGCGCTTGGCGTGGATGGCGCACAAGTTGGTATCCTCGAACAGGCCCACCAGGTAGGCCTCAGCGGCCTCCTGGAGTGCCAGAACTGCCTGGGTCTGGAAGCGCAGATCGGTCTTGAAGTCCTGAGCGATCTCACGCACAAGGCGCTGGAAGGGAAGCTTGCGAATGAGCAGCTCAGTGCTCTTCTGGTACTTGCGAATCTCGCGCAGCGCGACTGTTTGTTCCCGCAAGGGAAAAGGCATCAGCAAGGAAAGGGGGACGCAGTTGTAACGTCAAGGCAAAGGGATTCGCAACACGATGGGCAGGGTCGGGGGTGTGGCACATTGTGCCGCCCCGCTGCAGTAGAAGGGCGGAGTGGAGGTCGAAGAGGAGCTGCATCTTAAAACCATGGTCTCCCATCCCGTCGACATGTAAGAATCCTTGGTCAGACGATAAGAGGCTGTCAGATATTATCAAATGCCTGTATACAGTGGTTAAGAGCCCCAAACAGAACTACCTGTGTCCATGCTTCATATGCGCAGCGGTTATATATAACTTTCCGTGTGGCAGACAAATATAAGGCTTTAGCATTAATATGGCCATTATTTACCGGTGCCGGGGCGGTAGCGGTGCGGCTTCTTCACACCGCCCGTCGCAGGAGTCTTGCGCGCTGCCTTCGTAGCAAGCTGCTTGCGAGGCGCCTTACCACCAGTCGATTTACGGGCCGTCTGCTTGGTGCGAGCCATCTTTAACAGCTAGCAAGGAGTAAACGTAGATTTGGGGGACGGTGTCGTAACAAGGAGTCAAAAGACGCCAAAACCTAGCCCAAGGGACTCCAGATAATTAAGGATAGTTACAGTTAAAAACTCTGGGTTATCAGGTCGACGGTAAAGAACGGGATGGTGCTTTATATTGCCGTACTTTCCACCGGGGCCTCATGGGTCATGGCTCATAGGGCGTGATATCATATGAACAGCTTTTCGCGCAGGCTTGATCAAATACAAAGATTACATGGAGCGGACCTGCGCTGCTTGCTATACCATGCAGGCTAGCTACTATTGGTTTCTCTCTGACCTGGTTGATGCATTGTCGAATGATGGACACCCTCAAGCAACCTGTTGCAACTTTTGCCCCTCTTGTATTGCGGATACGATGCGTGTAACTCAGTGCGCGGCTATATGCGAATCGGTACCCATGCGGCATACCGCGTGCTGCTTTATTGACAGGCTCATTTAATTAGTACGCTATAGGTAGTCGCTGGTCTTGGTCTCCTTGAAGCCGCTGCTGCAGTGGCAGTTGGATCTGCTTTAACGCTGCGTTGGCTGCATGGCCGGCCTGACACTTTCCCACTTGCTCTGCACAATCAGCCAACAATTCACCATCGCATAATGCCGCTGCATACCGACCGCTGCATTGGGTCGTATGGCATGGATTTTAACATTCAGTAAACTTGTCCAAAATCCTACCAAAGGCAAATGCAGGTTTCCTTAGCATATTTACTAAAAATCACGCCATTTTCAGTTTTAATATGTAAATCCATAATATTAGACCTATTTGTAATGTGTCAATCAGCCTGTCGGAAGGCCGATTGGTGGCTGAAATAGAGCTTTTCCAAGTCGTGGATGTCCTTTAACACAAAATTGATGGCCTTGAACGCGGTCCCGTCATAGCTCATGGGTTAAAAGTGTTACCATTCTGTTGAGGAAGGGCCCAAAGGAAGTGAACTGGCGATGCGTGTTTCGCCCAGGCACGCAGGCATGCAAGCAAGCAGGGGACGGAGCATTCGAATCTGCTAGTTGTGCCACGCGTGGGAGCATGCACAGACATATTTTTTTTGGTACTGAAGCTCGGGGTCCTAGACCGTAAGCGGGGTCCAGGACGTCGCAGCTGTGGACAGGGCCAGCCACTCGCGTAGTTTCCGGCTTTTTACTAATTCCCTCTGATATAATGCTGCCAGGCCAACCACTCGACTGGAAGCCATCCTTGGCTTGGACAGACAAGCTAGCTCGGGCGAAAGTGACGACCTCAGCCACCTTAACGGTTCGAACGGTTGACTCCGTACGTTAACGTTGTTACTTGCGACGTAGCCGATGTAAGCAGCTGTTGGGTAATTCTCCATATATAGTCCATCACCAGAGCGTTTTGGGGTGTTAGCCTTCCTGTTTGCCGTACCAGTCGTCCCGAAACATGAATAATCTTTCACATATCGCACGCTAACATCGGCGGTGTCATTATGGAAGCAGAAGTGCAAAACTTGTTGTGTCACTGTGGACTATATTCTGCACGCATTAGTGCTGCTGTCTTTCTCCGCCGACACGGGCCCAGCTCGGCAGCATAAGGTCGTATCATCGTCTGTCCACGCTGTAATAATTCCGTTCTGTCGGTATCATGGCGCCCCGAAAGCCGATCATTGGCGTCATGGGACCAGGGCAGACGAATGTGCACACGGAGCCTGTCGACAAGCTTGTGGAACTAGCAACTGAGCTTGGCAAGCAAATCGCATCACACGACTGGATTTTGCTGACCGGTGGACGCAGTCTGGGTGTTATGGACGCGGCATGTCGTGGCGCTAAGAGTGCTGGCGGAATCACCGTTGGCATCCTCCCTGGCCCCGATGCAAGTGATATTAGCGGTGAGCCAGGCAATGATCCGGATACCTTCTTCTTGCGTTATAATACAAACGTCGGAGGGGATGCATATGCAAAGGTTCGCTGCCATGTCGATGCTTGATGACGGACGGCTGACTGCCTACCTTGGCAACCCCCAGCCAGGCAGCCTCGTCCATGCCGGGAGAACAGATGACAGAACCCCCCCACACACGCAAAGAGCAAACTGCTGGTTGTACCTTCTCACGGAAGGATGTAGGTGTGAATCCTGGCGCATGCTAATATGGTCCTTCAACCCTCTTCGCAAATGTTTCTCTCGATCTTTATATTCTTCCACTTGGCTAGACACACACGCAGCTGTTACCATTCATCCTAGAATGACATACATCCGGTAAACTGAGTTTGCACGTATGCATACAATGGCCTTGAGATCTTCCTTCGTTGTTTACCCTTTTCCGAGTGCCCAATGCCTGCGTCGCCTGCGCGGTGGTGTGCGTGGACGTCTCTCCGAACCTCAGCAAAGAAGACAGAGCGACCAGTGTCCTCTTCATGTGCTACTTCTCGCGTATGTTCTTCCTGCCGCAGACGCCGTCGACATTCCTATCGTCACGGGCCTGGGCTCAGCACGCGACAATGTGAATGCGCTGTCGTCTTCTGTGGTGGTGGCAGTGGGCATGGGCCCCGGCACCGCAGCGGAGGTTGCGCTGGCCCTCAAGGCCCGCAAGCCCGTCATTCTCCTTGCCACGCAGGTGAGCACCCACCCGGGCTGATCACTGCTGGGGGGCTCATGAAGCTTTTTATATGGTCTGAGCCGCGATGGTGGGGGAAGTGGTGATGGTGATCCGAGAGATTAAACCTCCTGAAGCGAACTCTCCGTAGGTGTCGTGAGTGTCAATACTACAACCCTTGCAATTATTTTGCTACTGCCGTACATGCTGCCTACGCTAATGTTGTCGTGACGGCTGCAGGTACTGTGCCGATCCGGCCCACCCGCTCTCCCATTCCACAAACGTGCCGCCATGACTGATTAACTTTTATTTTTATAAGTCATCCAGGGGTGTGTAGAAGCGATAGGTCCTCATAGTGAATATGGGTAGCTGGGTTCCAAGCCGAACCAGCTCAACCCAGGTATCAACCAGTGCACTGTCCCAACGTCCCCCCCTTTCGCAGCCCGAGGCTGAGAAATTCTTCATAAGCCTCGATGCCAGCCTGGTCCACGTTGCGGAGAATGTGGAGGCGGCCATCGTACAGGTGAAGGCGCTGCTGGCCACGCAAGCAACAGAGGCGCAGGCAGCGGAGGCGTAAAAGGAGCTCGGGGCCTCCGACGGGCAACACAGCAACTGGCAGGTTGCGTTCCGTGGGAACTGACACCACGGAGCCGCAATGCTCAAAACTCAGGAGGAGGAGGAGGAGGAGGAGGAGGAGGAGGACAAGAAATTGTGCATGCGGAGCGCACACTTTTGTTTCCGTTATTAAAGAAGGAACTAGTAAGCCATAATAAGAAGATAAGTGAACGTGTGATGCCTGCGGGGATGTGTGTGCATGCGTACGTGTATGTGTATGTGTATGTGTGCGTATGAACATGGAACGGTGAGGCAGTCAGATGCAGCGTGTTGGTTGGGTAGCAGCTCGCGCCGCACAGCAATCGGCATCGTTAAATTGGAGAGGCATGTCGGCATCATGAACTGGAAACGTGCTGTCCTAGGGGGCACGGCTATGTCCCAGCTCATTACGGTCTGCGTGGCGTTAGGGGCACGATGGAAACTTTTCATGAGGATTTGTTTTCTGAAGTATTGGGTTATTGATTGGTTGGAGTGTGCGGCAAGAGTGCGCCTGTAACGATTTGTCCGCCATCGCGCGCTGATGGGTCTGGTCGAACTGCACGCGTGTGTGCGGTGTGTGCGCAGAAGATGTCGTTAAGCGGCCTGATTGTTTCAGGAAATATTATGGTTACAAGAAACGAGGAAACTCCGGATGACTTCGGGATTGCACTGCCACCGGTGATTGAGTTACAATTCGTTCAGGGTTGCGATGATGGCTGTGACGCCAACAAGTTATTGATCGCTGGCTGTTTGTGGCGGCGGAAATGCGGCGATTGCACCAACTCCGGTGTTTGGTAGGACTACCGGACCTAAACGTAACGCCGAATGGGGAAATTGTGTGTTTCGGTGGCAAGTTTACCATACTCCCCTGCGCTGCCAAGCATTTTTTTGCGTACCCCTTATCACCATACGACCTAGTAGTGATACAGAATAGCCCTGCGATAAATTCACGTGTGTTTCAACGGGTTGGCTTCTTCATTCCCAACATTTCGCACGACATTGTCAGGCACTAAATACAGGATGCGTACACAAATTTTGCATCGGTGAAAGGAAAAGTTGCGTGAGGAGCGCGATGCTCACAAGCGGCATCAAAACACTTATGTGCTCTTCAGCCATCCATCGAGAAACGTGCCGTACAGGACAAACCATGGCAAAGTTCATTTACTATAGGAAAGGTCGCGCTCCATAGTGTGAGAGACTTCCTGTAAGAAGTCAAACTGTAAGGAAATGGACGGGCAGCCACAGCAAAAGAAGAGAAAATGGGACGTTCCTGGGTCTGCGCCAATGCCTGCAGCTATAACTGTGCCTATTTCATTAACTCAAGGCATGGGCATTGCTACTGTTGGAGCAACAGCTGCTTCAGCGCCTGCTGTGGATATCGCACTTGCTCAGGCTGCTGCTGCAGCTCTCTTCAGCAAATATCACCCCGGGGCACAGGTAACGAAACCAAATATGATCTCAAGGATACTAAAGGGTTGCAAATTCGCCGACCAAATTGCTGCTGGCTTTCCATGGCGCTGGGCCAGAGTTATGGCAAGATCTGCGTTGCGCCAACCCGAATAATCTTTCAGTTGTATCCCCTCCTGAAGTGTGCATCGCGGCATGCTTTCTAAACCCGATGCAGACTAAGACAGCTGCTCCTGCGGTATCAGCACCATCAGCGCCCCCGGAACCCAAGCCGGTAGACATAACCCGTGAGGTGTTCATCAACGATGCCCCCACCGGTGTGCGCATCCATCTGACCAAGCGGGGAGTCCAGGACGAAATCCAGGCGCGCACAAACACAATCATCGTTACCCGCGGACGTTACTATCCCCCCGGCGTGGTGCCTGATGGCAAGGAGAAGCCTCTGCATCTACTGGTCAAACCAGGAGCTCAAGCCGGCACGGTACGTCAGCTGCCGGCTGGCAGCTTTTCAGCTCAAACTTGTGGCGTCAACCCGCGCGTTTGGGGCATGCACATTAGTCCCCAGATGCAGCGGCATGGAGGGATTTGCCCTGCACCAGGAGCAGGTCCGGATTAACAAGGAATCGTTGCACTTTTTAGCTGTGCTCCGAATTAGATTTCCTGAGATGAAATCGGCTCAGAGCTCACTTTCACATATTTCCGTGTGGAAAGCGCTCTCAGTAATCCAGAATCCATTTGGCGCAAGCGGCTTTGTGTGCGGAGGCGCGCATGTTTGGCTGCCTCAGCCATGCGTCGCAGCATCCTTCCCCACATGCCCATACCGCCCCACGTGCCCCGGCCTGTGCCGACTCTCACTCTCACCTGTCCTTTGCCCGCTCCAAGGGTGCCCCGCCCACCCCCCAACGTTTCCACTTCGCATTGCGCATATGACCTCCCCCCCGCCTTTCCCAATTCTCGTCCTCGTACCTGATACCCTCCTTGGTACATTGCCCATGTACCGCCCGGCGGCTTTTGCGGTGCGCGTTTCCCGAAGGTTCGCCCTCTCGTTTCCTCCCTTTTCCCTACCTCTTTTCCCCTACCTCTAACTTAACCTCGTTATGTATGTTTTCGCATCTTCTCATGCTCTTCACAGACCGACGAGCAGAAGCAGCAGGCCGTCAACAACGCCGTGTCGGACATACAGCGGATCCTGCAGGGCATGCCCAACAACCGCCCACCGCCGCCGGGGCACCTCCACCACCACTCACCGCCGCCGGGGCAGCACGTACCCGCGCCGCCCTACGGCGCCCCGCCACATCACCAGCCGCCACCGTACGGCGCACCGCCGCTACCGTACGGCGCTCCTCCGCCGGGCTACGGCTACCCGCCTCCCGCGGCGCCACCGCCATATCACCCAAATCAGCCGCCGCCGCCTGCGACGGCGCCGCTGCAGGTGGCGGCAGCAGCCCCAGGCTCTGTCCCGCCTGTTGGGCCTGCAGGCACCGCCACCAGCTGCGTCATCTACACGGGCATCACGCAGCCGGGGTCATTCCCGGTGGCCGACAAGATTAAGGGCCCGGGTACGTGGGGCCCGATTAGGGAATGTGTCTGTGTGTGGATTGTGTGTGTGTGTGTATTGGTGGTCCATGCAATCAGCTGCAGTGTGCACTCTTCCAACTGTTTTTTTCTTCTGCATGCCTCGCAATATCCGTATACATGTCTGGTTATCGTCATGGCTGTGTCACCATGGGACGGCGCAGTGCCATGCAGCATAATACTCATGCTGCCAGCATGTGGGCCAGTACTGCAGTGGGAGTCCGTCTCCGTCCCACCTCCGGTTGTTGCTTCTGTTGCTGTGCTGTCATGTTACTGCTGCCGCCTGTCGGTGGTGGCCTGGTGACTGTCCGTCCAACCCACTGCCTACTGCTATTGCCTACACCCCGGACGCGGACGCCGCACCCACGCTGTGGGGACACCGCACCGACAGGCGCATCCTATCTCCAACACGTCGCCAACGCAACGGGCGCGACGGTGCAGCTTCGAGGCCAGGGCTCGGGCGACGCCGAGGGGTGCGTGAGCGCGGTTCCTGGCTCGGGACCTGGGCGGGCTCGGGCCGTGCGTTCTGTCTGTGTCCCCCCCCCCCTCCATCCTGTTGCGGGCTGTTTGGGGCTCCTGGTTGGGCCCCTTCTACCTTCACGCGCCATGCGGGGCCGACCGGCAATCGTGTGATGTTGATGTGAGTGTGTATTTCCCTGTCTGTCCGCGCTGACCTTACCTGACTGGCTTGCAGGCCCGACCGGCTGCACGTCTACATCACCGCCAACACTCCGAAGGCACTGAAGGACTCTGAAAGGTGGGGGGTCTTTGGCGTTTAGGGTTTCGGAGGGCTTTGGCTGGTGGTGGTGGTGGTGGTGGTGGTATTGCAGCTGGTGGTGCGCTCAACCAACCACATGAGCCGACTCGACCGGTGACGTCTACTGGTTAACTGACTTAATACATATGAGAGGGGGCATGCGGGCCTGTGGCTGTATAAATAGCGCGGATGGCCTCGGTTGCTATCTTCTGGCAAGGGAGATTGTGATTGCCGTCATACGCTCCATCAAATCTGTGTGCATGTGGGTGAAAGCGGCAAAAGTTTTCGTACCGTACAAATTGTCGTACACATGCAGTCTCGTCCTGGATCTTCTGCGGACCGTCGTGGAGGAGTTTAAGCGAACCAACCCCTCCCTGGCGCATACCGTACAACCCCCAGCTGTCGTACCGACGGTGGTGCCACAGCCGCAGCCACCGTATGGGTCGGCGGCACCGCCGCCGTATCCTCCGCCGTACGGCGCAGCTCCACCGGCAGGCACGCCGCCGTACTATCCAGCGCCTGGGCACCCGTACTATCCGCAGCCTGGGGTTCACCCTCCTCTGCAGCTGCAGCCGTACGGCACAGCCCCGCCGCCATACGCAGCCCTGCCGCCACCGCATCCTGGTGCGCCAGCACCGTATCCCTACTCGCATCCGGGAGGCGCTGCTCCCGGTGCTCCGCCTCCCTCGCAGCCCTACCCATACGCGCCGCCAGGTGCGGCTGGAGCGTACGGCGCCCCGCCGCCGCTGTCTTCACAACCTTTTCCATCTCAGCCGCAACAGCAACAGCCGCAGGTCGCACCTGGGGTTGTTGGTGCACCAACGCCGCCGGCAGCCATGCCAGGTGCGGCACTGCCAGCAGCACACACGGCACCGGCGGCGCCTGGTGCGGCGACGGCGGCGACGGCACATACGGCGGCGCCGTATGGCGCGCCGCATGCCGCCGCATCGGCGGTGGCGCCGACACCGGCCAGCGCGTCG
>NW_003307588.1:195567-205057 GCF_000143455.1 Volvox carteri f. nagariensis | reverse complement strand
ACTCCGGGGTACGGGTATGGCTACGGATATGGAAGCAGCTTCGCCGCCGGCGCCGCGTCCCACGGGGAGAAGGAGAAGGAGTCATCCGCTGGGGGCCCGCAGAAGCGCAGGTTCCGTGAAGCTCGTGAGGGGGAGCAGGTGCGTGTGTCGGAAGTGGCGCAATGGGGCACACATGACGGCCCTAGTTCAGTGCGTCAGTCTGTGCACGGCGTTACGGTTCTCAACTTGTCGAAGCGTCTCCCCCCTTCCCTCTCCTCTCTTTCCGCTTGCCTCCCTTCCTTCCTTTCACGCTCTCTGTGTTAAGGGGGCCCCGCGCGCACTGATTAAGCATTAGGGGTGTTTGGGAGCGATGATGTTTATCCTTACTGAACGTTACCGCTGGAGCTGGCGAATGAGGGGCGAACGTTCTCTCCGCATTTTCTTCGAGCTGATAAACTTTCAAAGCGGGACCTGAGAATCGTCCCCTCTGCAGCTTACAATAAATTGTGCCAGCTCGCTCTTGCCTCCTCCTCTTACCCTTTTTCGCGGCTTTTCGTCTCCTCCCCCCCCCCCCGGGTCCTTCACTGCTCATCCGAGACGCAACGAGACGACGTTACTGACGAACTGCCGTACTGCTTGTTGCCGCGCCTGATGCCGCCGGCCGTGCAACTGAATGCTCTGGCCACCGGCACTGCGTGTGGAATACTCCTCGTCTTGCTTGGCGCGGCGTGGTCGCGCGTGTACGTATGTGCGCACGTGCGTGTATTCGTGCCCATATGTGTGCTCGCGCAGGCACGTCCCTCCCCCCCTCCTCCAGACAACCCCTACGCACAGTACGCCCAGGCAAAGGGACGCGCCGCCACCCCTGGCGGGGTTGGCGGTACGGCCGGGGCCGCCGCCGCCGGCGGCGGCAGCGGTGGACCTGGTGGTGGCGACGCGTCGGCGTCTGGACATGGCGGCCGACCCACGGGACCAGGAGGTACGGCACTGCGCTCTTGCGGTGCCGCTGGACGCCGCCGCGGCAGCGGCAGTGCGCGGGGGGAAGGGGGGCGCTGGTGCCGGTGCGGGATGTGGCGGTAGCGATGGCGGCTCAGCGTTGTTGGTGCCGTTGTTGTGTATGTTATGTCGTATTGTATTGTTTGCGGTGGTGCAGCGCTGGGTCCAACCTCGGTGTGCCACATCCACTGAACCACAGCCGTTCGAACTGCGTTGCGGCCTCATCAAAGGCGCCACCGCCACGGGGGAAAGGTGGCTGGTGGGGATGCCGCGTGTTTCGCCCGTGTTTGAGGGTCTCACGGCGACGGCTGACGGCGTCTCTTGCGGGTGGTGCTGTCTGTGTAACGTGAGGAGGCTTGGAGAGGAAGTTACATCTGGGTTATGACCCATGGGTCTGTTCCTGGCCGGCTGCGGCACCGCGTAGGGACAAAGGTGCCCCTATGATGTGGGCACCAGAGGGTGAGGTTGGGGGTAACTTGCAGCCCGGGCCGGGGCCCCTCTGTGTGCGTCTGTTGATCTGTGTCAAGTGGCATGTGGCGTCGTTCACATCCTGGGGGGTGGGCATTGTGCTCCGGACTGGGTGCCGAGCAGGGAATGTGTTATGGGGTAGGCTTTTAAGTTTTGCTTTCGAGTTTTGCTGGTCCAGCTGGTTTGCTCCCTGGCGAGCTGGTTGGCTGGGTTGTATGTGCTGTCCAGGGGCGAGGACATGTCGGGGTCGGTATGCAGCATGTACGGCTGGTTCGTTGGTGGTTGATTGGTTGACCTGGTCGGCTTGGTGGAGGCACGGATTTGGTGACCAGCTCACAGCAACTGTGCGTGTGTACATCTGTGTGTCTGTCTGTCCGTCTGAGCGATCCTTTGGGGGCTCTTCAATACTCACGTTTGGAAAGTTGGTTTGGAAGTCCGGGTTCCTTGCTCGCTGTGTTTGGGGTTGAGGCTGGGCTTTGGGTGTCTTCCATGGCGTGGCCAGCGTGGTGAATGAGAATGTGTGTGCCTGTGTGTCGTGGTGTGTGAAAAGCCGGGAGCTGCAGTGTCGGTGTTCGCCCCCCTGTACTTAGTGCTGTTGTGAGGGGGTTACACGGGGGTGCACGTGTATGGGCGAGGCGATGTCTCCGTGTTTGTGCGGTTACTCGGCGTGTTGTGAGGAGCGAACTGATGGTGGGGTTCCGAGCCCTGCCAGGGAGAGGAGGGGGAAGTTCGTGCGGTGGTACGGCCCCATGGACCCCCACGGTCGTATGACGGATGCAGAGCTGCGGCGGCGGCCGCCGCAACACAGCTGCCGGCTACCCACCCACACAGCACAGCGGCTGTCGGCCCTCGGCTCCCCCCCGCCCCGACTCCACCACACCTTGGCATGTGCCATACTCACCCACCCTGGCCCCACTTATGGGCCCTCGCCGTCCCTTTTTCGACCCCCACTGACACTTCCACCCGCCCCTCGCCACCCCTCTCCTGACTGCTGTGCCCCCTTCACTGGCCCATGGACCCACGGGTCGGTCCCTGCCTCCCGGCGCCGCAGCTGCCGATTCCGTCCCTGCCTCCGCAGCCTCCGGTGGCGCTAATCCCCGGGACGAGCAACCCTCCGCTACCGGCGCCCAGGTCACTGGGTCCCTGCAGGGCCTTATCGGATATGGCGATGGAGACGACTGAGGAGAACTCCCTCTCACTGAGGAGGTGGTGGTGGTGGTGGTGGCTATGTACGTCAGCCACACACACCTGCATGACTGCTGGATGGTGTCGGGACGTGGCATGAAGCGACTGACCGGCAGAGGCCGTGACGACTGCTGCGACTGCGAGGGCGATGCTCGAGAGTGTGGTTGGAAATGCAGGGGCAACACATCAGGCGGTTGAAGCGGTTTCAAGAAGGAGAGGCGGGGCAACAGCCGAGGCAACGGAAGCGGAGGCGAGTAAGGAGATTTCCTGCGCATGCTGCAGTGCTGGCGACGGCGGTGGCTGCTGCTAAGATGTCAACGATGCTGCGGCGGTGGCGATGTGGTAAACAGGTGAAACAGGTGAACGGGGGTGGGTGAAACCGGCATGAGGAGCTAGGTGGGACTTTGGGGGAGGGGGGGAAGGGGGGTTAGCAGCTGGCCGAGAAGGCCCGGAGGCTGCCGCGATGACGGCGGGGAGACGCGGAGTTGGGGCCTTGGGTGAAGGCGAGGGAAGTTCTCGTGGAGATTGGCAAGGTCATAACGGGATGGAAGTAGTGGGGCTGGGTCGCGGGAGTTGGTGAGAGCGTGAGGGAGCGCGTGTGCGCCTTTTTGCATCCATCGCATGTGTTAGCTTTTTGGGGACTTTTCGTTCTCGTGCTTTTGCACCCCCTGCGATACCGAAAGGATTGGGGGTTTATGGGAAGAGCGGCTAGGGTCCGAGGGAAAGGGGTGCGCGGAAAAACAGAGTTGGGCTTTGGGCTCCTTGCAAGGTGTTGTTGGTGCTGCTGTTAATCTTAGCTGTGTTACTGTTCTGTGATTGCTTCGGGGTAAGATGCTGCAGATGCTATCATACGGTGGACCGCCAGAGGGAGAGAGGGAGGGGGAGGGAGAGAGAGAGCAGAGCACTGCCGTTACCTGGTGCCGCACAGCCGCTTTTGGGGTCAGGCGGTTTAGAGGAGTGCCATGGTAATGGTAGAGGGTATGGGAAGGTAAGGGGCAGAAGATTACCGCCAGCCTCGCCTTTGAGTTTCGGCGTTGAGAGTTAGGTGTTGTTCTGGGGCTTTGATATAAACCCCGACAGGTTGGGTGATGTGATATACACAACTCCATGGGGGGCAGTGTTTAACTTGTTCGTTGGTGGTGGAGGAGGAGGGTGCTGGTGGTCTGGGGTGCTGGTGCCGTGCTTTGCTCCGTTGTGAGCGGGTCCCCTGTTGTACTCGTATGCTCGCCATGCTGTAATTCTCGTCAACAGTGATCATCTCTTCATTATCTCTGTGAGATGCTCATGGAGAGGATGTGAAAAAAATAATGCGATCGCGATACAAAGGGTATATACAAACTTTGCGACACAAACTCCCGAAGATATACAGCTACCCTGTCTATTTTCTTGTTTTGTGGCACGTTCGGCTGGTTTGGCAGTGGCCAAATCCACTCGTACTAAGGTTCAGCACCAGCTGGGTGAAGTACTGTGGCGAGGGATCAAATGGGGCTTGCTTTACCCTACCCTACCCTACTCACCAAGCCCTGTCGCCGCCAAAACTCCTGCTTCCACCGCCGTACCCCATTGGGCAGCGCCAGGCAACACGACAATCCCCACGCCCTACCGCCCTCGTCCAGGAAAGTTTACATAACAATCGGTCACACGCATCTGGAGTTCTGGACAACTACCTCTTCCTTGCAATTACATTGCCCATTGCCCAGAAGGACGCCCTGACGAAAGCTGTAAAGCCAGATATTAGTAGAGGCCTGCACAGGAAATTAGCTGAGTGCCTTGTAAGGCCTTATGCCCCCAGCGAGGCATCGACTGGGATGGTTTTAATACGCGGCGGAGGGTGCAGGCGGTGCCACAGGCCCGGTGATCTTCAGGGGCGCCTCCTCGCAGTTGCTGTTGTCCACGTAGCTGAGCTCCCAGGGCTCGATACCCGCCCGCCGCAACGCGCCATGTAGGCGGTCCGTGTGCTGCGGACCCGGCATGCGGCCATCGGGGGTTGCCAGGATGGCGCCGCTGTACGACAGACCTGTAAAACATTACAGGGGGATGGTCGTCTCGGGGTGTAGATCTATCTGTATCTGGAGCTGTGTTTATATACGCGTGCGCTACACGGCTGAGGGTGCGCTACACGGCTGAGGGTGTGTAACCCGTGTCTGCACGCCTGGCCCATTCGATTCCCCCTGCAAGCCTACAGCTGTTTAAGCTCGTCCTGAGGCCAGGACGGCATCCAGACCAGATTCCCTCCACTCACCCCAAAAGTCAACAGTCCGTCCGTCCGTCCATCCTTGTCTGGTGCCCGTGGGGCCCCTCAGGCGGGTAACGGAACTCAGAGCGTAACACGCACATACATACATACATACACAGTCCAAGACAGCCCCGCTGATTCGACGCATCTAGGGCCCCGGGGCGGCAGCGGCAGCGGCAGCGGCACTACCGGCGAAGTGCTATAGTGACCCAAATCCCACCTGCCTTGCCAGCCCGCCTGCAACGCCGCAGCCCCCGCTAACGCTGCTGCCGCTGCTGTTGTGACGGCGGCTGTAGCCCGGCTGTAATTTCTGTCCCCCGGCCCGGCAAGTCCCTCCCTCGATTGATAATCCTCACCTGCCGTGGACGCCGCCCCGCTGTAATAGAAGAGGCAGTAGTCCAGTCCCTCGTGGCAATCCAGAATGCGCCAGAACTCGTTGGAGGTGACGCCATTGTCCAGAACCGACAAGTGGAAGGTGCCGGGAACCTGCGAGCAGAGTGCGCATGTCCTAATCCTATCCATGCACTTTGCTTGCAGACCTAACGGTCCCATGCGCACTGCGACCGGGTGCGCCCACATAAACACACACACACACACACAAACACACACACACACACACACACAAACACACACACATCAACACCACCATATACTAATCACAATCACACAGCACGAGGGCAAGATGCAGTTCGGAAGGTGGGCAACTGGCTGACTGGCGTGTCTTAGACAGACGGACGGATAGAATTTATACTAGCAGACAGACAGACAGACAGACAGACAGACAGACAGACAATCACATGCCGTATAGCTGGGAGGCAAGATGTGCCTCCTATCGCTCTGCCTACCCGGTGAGGGCCCCCGGGCCACTGAGCTTCCCTCGACCGCCAGATGGGCGGATGGGCCGATCACCGCAACACCGCCCCCACCCGCCCACCCACCCACCCGGCCAGGGGCCGCCCTCTCACCTTCCCTTGTCGTACACGGTAAACCCTGCGACGCCACACCTCCCTCCCATCCACCGTTATGGCCTTGAACACCGGCTCGTACCACAGCTGCCCACGACCTCTACCCTTGTAGTACAGTTGGTGCTGACACGGAAAGTAGTCGTACGCGGGGTTCTTGCCTGAGGCGGGCGGGGCCATGGGAGGGAGGGGGAAGGGGAGGGGTTTGGCGGCGGGAGAAGCGAAAAGGGGAGGAATGTAGTACGGCTGGTAAGGGACCACAGCTCGCGCGGCAGGAGCGGAAGAAGGAACGTGGTAGGAGGGGCGGTTATGGTGCTGGTGTTGGTGTTGTTGTGGTGATGGTGTTGTTGTGGTGATGGTGATGGCATCCTGCCTTCCGGATCTTAGTCACACGCGGGTCCACAGGCAGCTCCGTCCCCACCTCCAGCTGCACATCATACACCAGTGGTGGCGGTGGTACCATTACCCCGGCCCGTCCGTATGCACTCCACATGCCGCGACCGCAGACCTATTCCCCTCTCCTCCCTCTACCGCCCCCAATCGCACGGTCCCCATAGCGCACACCGCCTCTCGCTCCGTCCCAAGCTAGCTACGTCGGAATCATCCGTCCCAGTCATTAGCGCTGCCGCCGCCGCTGCCGTACCTGCCGCCACCAGCCAGCTGTACGGCTTGCCCTTGCGGTCCCCGAGGAGGCTCGACGCCGGGGCGCCTTGACGGGGCTCATCCAGCCAGCCGAAAAAGAGCTCCTCAGCTGACCCATGGGTCAGCGGGGCGCCGCGGAAGGAGGCCATGGGCGCGGGGTCTGGTGGGATGTTGACGGGTGGGGGAGGGGCGTCGAGTGCGGGTTAGGGTATGTATGTATGTATGTATCTTTCACCCCCCACACCCTCTGGTGACATCAGTAGCCCCTGCCATGTAAAACACGCGCACACGTGTACATACACGGCATCCCTTTAGGTCCGTCAAGACACACACGCACACACACACGCACGTAAATCACGTACGTACCTGGCAGCAGGGGCGGCTTTGCGTCCAGATTGCGGCAGTTGTGTAGCTGCAAGATGCAGAGGCTGAACTGCTCCAGGAGGGGGCTCTCATAGCTGACTATACAGCGGTACTGGCACACCTGGGGACGTAATGGGGGGTGGTGTGGTGTCATGTGGTGGTCACACCACGATGGCCAATACACACACACACACACACACACACACACACACACACACACACAGAAACACACAGGGGTGTTATGGCATTCACCGCTCAAGCCAGGGCCCCAACTGCCTGTTGGGCCCAGATCTCCCGATTGTCACGTTTGTCTTCCCGGTTTTACTGCCGTACTGAAGCCGTACCTGGTCGTTGAAAGTGCAAGCCTGCAAGCAGTCCAGTGCCGACTTGCAAGTGGGGTCCTGAACGCAGCCAACCACCCTGGCGGTTGGCGGTTGGCGGTTTGGAGGGGATGCACAAGCGAGTACGGGTAGTTGGCTGTTGCGCGTTTTGGTTTGATTTCAGGGTGTTACTGACAATCCATTAGACGTTCTTAAATTAAACATTAAACAAAATAAAGTTTACAGGTCGCTCCATGCCCCTGAAAAAACCGAGCCCACGAACTGTCAACCGCCAACCGCCAACCATCACCCACTTGGATCCGCAATTCTTGATCATGCAGATGAGGGACTGCAGATCGAAACCCTTGGTGGTGTCCGCGACCTGGGTTTTGCCGTACAAGTTGAGGGGGTCGTTTTTTGGTGTTGGCTTTAGGGGTGGCCCAGGCACCACCGCGGGCGGCGGCTACTGCAGTGGGGGTTGCTGGGGTGTGGGTGCCGGCGAGGGGGCGGGGGGGGCCGTAGAAAGGCTACGAGGTAGAGCTGGGCCTGGCGGGACTTCCTTGGGGTTGAACGTTGGGGAGGCGTGCGTGTGTAGACTTCAGTGAAGCTGTACTACAGAATCAGATGGGCGACGTGTACGACAACGGAGGGGTAAGGAGAAAACGAAAACCACCGAGTGAAAGGTATCACCGGGAGGGGGGGGGGTGGACAGCGGGGGAGTACCCTGGCGGTGGTGGCGGTGGTGGTGGCGGTGGTGGCGGTGGCGGTGGTGGTGGGGAGCAAAGTAGGGATGATAGAAATGTCGGCAGGTGCTATTACGGCAGACACAACACCACACAGTCATGACCCGGGGGTGGATGACAATAAACGGAGGCGCTGCACCGGCGGCAGCAGCTGCAGCGACGGTTGCGGCTGCACGCGAACTGAGCGAGATCAAGCATATCGCTCTACTATACCCCTGTCGTACCTGTCGTACTGTCGTGACGTACTGGTTGACGAGCACTAAGTACACGAAGAGGAAGTTGTCGGAGTCGTAGCGACCGAGCAGCAGCTGCACGGTGTCCCACACGGCCAGCCCGCGGCCGTCCGGAGTCCAGGGAAGGCGGCTGTGCTCCAGGAAGGTAGGGGTAGGGGCGGGGGTAGGGGCGGGGGTAAGGGTAGGGGAAGAGGCGGGGGTAGGGGCGGCGTTAGGGGCGGGGGGAGGCCATAATCCAAAACAGGTAACACCTCCGAAGATATTTCGGTGGCAATGAAGGCCGGAAGTCCCTCCGAGGCTGTCCGTCCCACCCCGACAGCGGAGTAAACCCCCAAACGGGGCGTTGGGGCGGAAGGGCAACCGAAAACAAGGGAAGAGGGGGAAGAGGAGGAAGAGGGGGAAGAGGGGGAAGAGGGGGAAGAGGAGGAAGAGGGGGAAGAGGGGAAGAGGGGGGAAGAGGGGGCGAGGGGAAGAGGGGGGAAGAGGGGGCGAGGGGACAAGAGGACGAGGAGGAAGAGGGGCGGACGCCTGGAACGAAACAAACCTAGGCCAGGTAAAGACTTAGTCAGGTAAGCCAGGGAGCGGAGACATACAACAAAGCCAAACGTAATGTGCGTATCTTAATTTCACACCGTCGTACCGTGCGAGTGCCGTACGCCACGATCCTGGATCATGTGGACGCAGTCCGCCCTGCATTGCAGCCAGCCGAGTTCCCCGGGTTCCTCACCTCTCCTCAAAAAAATCCGAAGTCCCGGATCCCATATTAACCTTTTTCTAAGGTGTCTTAGGCTGCCCTCACCGAAACAGACTGGGACACGGAAATGCCGATAGCCGGGCAGTGTGGGCCAACGGCAACAACGGATGCACATGCACATGCACACACACACACACACACACGAAAAAACACAGGTTGCCCTAACCTTGGGCATAGACACCAATACGTACATACAGACGTACGGGCCGGCCGTACCTGGAGTCGCGTGAGCGCCTGGGAAAGGCTTTCGGAGCCGCCCGCGAAGAGCACCACATCTGGCAGCTTGGAAGTGACCCGTGGGTCCTTCCGGATCGTTAATGAGAGATGAGAGAGGGGCCAAGGGGGAAGCTAGGTAAGATAAGGTAAGTGGGGTTGGCAGCTAGTATGGTATTGGAGGCTGGCCTGCCTCTTCCCAACCGGACGGCCCGCCTTCAGGGCGCCCCTTGAAACTCTTGACAGCTCACGGAAAGCAAAGTCATGACCGGGCTGTCCCCCCAAGGGGACGGGCCCCCTTTCTCGAACTGCCTAATGTAGCTGCTGCCCCACTACTACTGCGGCTACTACCTGTCGGTACTGCCCAACTCCCCCTCCCCGTCCCCCTCCTCCCCC
>NW_003307588.1:155884-195431 GCF_000143455.1 Volvox carteri f. nagariensis | reverse complement strand
ACCCGGGGGCCACCCCCCACCTGGAGAAACGCCTCCGCGGCCCCATCCGCGACCGCCAGACCAACCACCATCTGGGCGCCGCCCTGGAGGGCCCCCAGGAACGCCCGCTGGATGCCTGTGTACGTACGGCATAGCGGCGCCGGCACGTCCCGTCGCGGCGGCGGGCCGCCGCCATCGCAGGGCCAGACAGGCGTGTATGGCACACGAATCTGCGCGTGAGTCCTTAAACAGAACGGGGCTGTGTGTACATGTGTGTCGATTTCCACGTCACAAGACTACAGCACATCCACAAGCTGGTTAGCGACCCACCGGCTGACATCCCCCGGCTGCCCCACACGGCCTCTCAGACGACTCTGTGTCTCTCTTTCTCCCACTCCCTCGCCCACCCCTCCCCCGGCCCCCACCCCCCCAGCCGCACCCGCGTCCATCCCCAGCTGCTGCGCCCTGAACACCATCATCTGGTACGACGGGTCGGTCCACTCGAACCTCGCGGCCGTGTGATCCGCCAGGGCGCCCCAGCTGGTCCGGTAGGGGCTGGAGCCGCCATCTAGAGGTTTGGCGGGGGACGGAGAGGGTGAGGATGAGGGTGAGGATGGGGCCGGGGCGGGGGCTAAGCTGGTGCAGGTGCAGTGGAAAAAATGCACAGGAAAAGAGAAGAGGGAACCGGAGCCACCTACCCTACCCTACCCTACCCTACTGGCGTCCCACTCACCTCACTCAGCTTTGACTGACAAGGGGGCCAAAAACACTAACGAAGCTGCGGACAAAGTACACAGCCCCAGCCCACGTCCAATGTCGTACCGGGTACGACCGTGATCACTCTTACAGTCGCGGCCTCCCGCCATTCGTAGTCCTGAGGCTGTGGAGGCTGCCCGGTGGCGCCGGTGTCCCCGCCCGTGGAGGTGGGAGGCTCGCCGCCAGTGCCCTCCCCTTTTGCGACCGCCAAGGTACTGCTGCTGCTGCTGCTGCGGCGGCGGCTACTGCTGTCGCGGTGCGGTGCGGCTCCCGTTCCTGCAGCGGTAGTTCCGTACCACCACCACCACCACCATCTTCGAAGCAGCATGCTCCCGCCACGGCTGCTGCTGCTGCTGCTGCCTCCTGGGCTTAGAATGCTGCTGCCGCGATGGACGTTGTGGGCTCGGTCCTGAGGTGCAAAGCTGGCCGTAACAACATGCCGGCTTGATGATCGTTGGGACAGGCGGGCGGCGATTACGGGTGCGGGGCCCGCCATGCCGCCAAGCAGCCGAGCCCATCCGGCCATGTACGGCAGAGCGCTGGTGGCGCTCCAGCTTGTGACGGCGCCGGAGGCGGAAGCGGCGCCGAAGCCGCCGCCAGCGGCGGCGGCGGACCTCCCTGCAGCAGTCTCGCCGCCGGCGGCACCGCGGCCGGTCCGTCGCGGCGCCAAGAGCAAGCCTGACGCCGCCGCTGCCGCCGCCAGCAGGATTGCGACGGCCGCTATTGCTGTTGTACGACGAAGATCCCAGCGGTTGGTAGCGTGGCGGTAGGGCTGTCTAGAGCTCTCGTTGGTTGGTTGATGTGCAGCAGCAGGGAAAGGGCTGTGTGCCACGACGCCGAGCTCTGTTACCGTTGCCGCCACGGCCGCTGGACGCGGCGGGGGTGCCGCTACTGCCACAGTCCGCTGGAGGCCGTGCTTCATTCGGCGCCGCACCGTCGCCACAACGCGGCTGGTCAGGGCGGCTGCGGGGCCCTTGGTGCTTCGGCGGATTTCGGCGGCAGGGGGTTTCGTATCCCAAGCTCCGTCCTTACCGGCGCCATATTGCGGCTGTTGCCGCCGCTGCTGCCTGGTCAGCTCTTTCGGATCCACGCTGGATACGGAGCCGAGCCCCTCGCCAAGCCCATGAACGTTGTCATCTGTGTCGCTGACGTCGCTTAAGGATACCTGGGATAGCGGGGGAAAAAAGGACACTTTTGCGCGAGTTGCCGCGCGGGATGTCAGCAACGGCGGACTAGCCGTCCCAGTCAGCCAACCCCTATTGTGACGAGGACATCATTTGAAATATATGGTCCTGTTAATTTGGATGTAGCCATGCGAGCAACCACTAAGGAAGCAAGTGTGCAAGCCGTCGGGCAATTGCTGACCTCGTGCGACGCGAGAAGACCAAGGCCGTTGATAGATTTGGCCTTTCGCGGGTATTGCTCAGCTTTGGAAGCGGAACTGCTTTTGTTGCTGCAAACGGCACGCACTTGCGCAGCTGCAGAGCGCTTGCGCGCTCCGAGAGGGCTGCCGACAGTGTTGCACTCCGTAAGACTAGATGACCTGAGGCTTGCAGTCGTGGCATTTACAAATTTCATTCCTTTAGGTGCACCATCGCAGTTGGCTGGCTTGCCGACGAGGCCTTTCCGACTTGTGAGGAGCATTGTTCCTTTTCCAACTAAAGTTAAAGCACCTCACCATACATATTCATATCACGAAGAGATTATGGAAAAAACTTCAGACTGGAAGGTTCCTATTTCACCTGCAAGGGGGTTAAAAGAGAGGTTTAGAAAAGACGATGGACCAATTCAAAGGACGGACGGTGTCCCGTGAAGTAAAGGGGCACCATTCCTAAGCTTCCATCTTGATAATTTATAAAAGCACGCAATCCTTAGCCCTAGCCTCCTCGATAAGGGAATTTGGCGTTGCGTACACGCAGCAAATCCAATCAAAACGGCAAACGAACGAGTAACTTGGGGCAATTGATTGCCCGAAGTGCGTCCCAAGAGTTATCGTTGCCTGGATGACATGTTCATCCATCATTTGCTATGATGAAAATTTGCCCAAGGCTAAGACCCATGGGTCGCTATGCTCGCCGTCCTTCGACACAAGCTTCACCATTGCGACGGCTTCGTATCGTTTGTCAACCTGCCAGAGCACGCAGCCGTCTGATCTGGGAGCAGTTAATAACTTATCGCGTCAAACAAATGAGTGACGAACGAACAAACTGTAGTTTATGCGGACCACATCGAAACTTAATTGACCCGGTCCTGCGACACAAATCTAGCCTTACAAAGCCACTGGGCCAAGATGAGCTGACACCCGGCAGCTGGGGACCCTTTCACAGATTAAACTTTGTATCATGTTGTACTCGGCTGTTATACTCGGTATGGAGTTCGTGTGCGAGGAGCGGGTCAGGCAAGACCTCTCTCGGCGAAGCTGCGGGGCGTTGCCTTTGCGCGCAGAAAACTGGACAGCATGTGAATCACATGTGTTTTCCTATCTCATTAGTGAACATCTTGTAGTAGATTTCCCAACCTACCATTCTACGTTGCGGTTTGGAGCCTGGTACGTGTTTGGGGAGGTACGGGTCATACCATCGCGAACGGGAACCGCGGGTCGTGAAAGATCTGTTGCGCGGACATCATAATTCTGGCGTTGAATTTGGCGTTCGTTATTTAGAAGCGTTTGGTGCAATTGGTAAGGGTATTCCTGCAATATTTGCCGTTGAAATTGTGGTGTTGAACGCGAAGCTACATGTAACTGAACCTGTGGGGTTATCGTATTGAAGCTTTTATCGTATCTATTCTGAATATGCCTAATTGTCATTCTCAAGCCAGAGCTCGCCTCAGTCCGTTTTCGTTAATGGCGGGCGGGAAGCTATCGTGCTCCTTACGTCCCGATTACCTTGTCGGACCTGCCACGAGGACTTACTAGATGGCCTTGGTGGTCTTTCATCCTAACTGTACTTACCTTCTATCATAAGTCTAACTGCTTCCTTGGTGCCAACCCTGTCTCATCAGTCCTCCAGGCCCCCAAATATGTATCGTCGAAGAGCTTCTCCTTTTTGGGCAGTGTGCTTATTTCTATCATGTTCTATAAGGGCATTCTGCGCTACCGACGGGACGGCTTGGGCTGATTTGTCACTGGAACAGGTCTGTATACCTGAGCCAGATATCAGATTGCGCAGCCTCACATGTTAACTTGAGTTTTTGACCTGGGCAGGGCTACCGAATGAATGGAATGCTGGCTCGTGAACGCCGCATGCAGGATGATACAGGTACGCCGCGTCGGCGTAACAGCGCTCAACTCTTTCCTGTGTCCTCTGATTATCACCAATGGCTTTTGCACAATATTCTCTTATAAGGCAGCCACGGCTTCAGATAACTTTTCGCCTCACCCCCTCGCTTTCAAAGTAGTCGAGCGCAAGTTGCTTTTTGAAACTAGTGGCATTTCAAGCGCATAATGGCAACAGCATGGCATAAGCATGGCTTAGAGCACCTGCCTCATAACAAACCCTCTTGGGTGCAGGTGGGCATGCTTAACTTTAACCCTGCTTGAAGCTGGAACAATGCGCGAATGCACTTTCAAAATGCCTATACGCATAAGGTATTTACGGTCCTTTGTGTAAGCCCTGCCGTCGCAATTTGGTAATGCTACCGTACGTCTCTTTTGTACCGGCGGGGCCCCAAATGCGGGTTTGCTCCGCTCTGCGTCTGGGCTGCTTATGACCGCGTCCCACCCCGCTACATCCAGTCCATTCCGTTAGCACCGACAGAGGCTCTGTCTTCCGCGTCTGCTCAAGCTCTCCGGGTTGTCCGAACCCCTTCCGTCTTCCTTACTTACCCGCCCTCGTGCTCCACCAGAAGGGCAGGAAACCCACCTGCCTGCTCTAAGCCGAACCCGTCACGCCGTGGCCCGATCCGGGACCCTCTTAACCTTCTTGTACGTGTGTGTGCGTGTGTGTGTATAGGTGTGTGTAGGCCGTTTCCAGCTCACGGTTGCTTACCACCATATCTCTGTAGGGGCCACACATCATACCGCGTCACAGCACACTCCACCTTAATCCGCATTGTCGTCATCTGCCGTACCTCGTACATTCCCGACCTGCCCAGCACCCTCCCCGCCTGGCACCCCCTCTTCCCCCCAGTGACCATGGGCGATATCGCGACCGTGAGGGGCTTGCCCACGCGCTTCACAATTCGCCCCATGATAGACAACTCGCTCTGCGTCAACCGCGTCCAAATGACTAGTACTGCTGTCGTGCGCGCTAGGTTCCGGAGCGGCCTTCCGCAATCGGACCAAGCGCAACTTGAAGATTACGGCATTAACCGTCTCGTACTGATGAACTGTTCCGGCGCCCGCACGGAGACCTTCGTCGCGGAAGCCGCCCTGGGTCGCTCGTACCATAATAGCGACACCAACTACCGCATTGGCTTTTTGAAAAACCCATCCGATTTGAGCCAATGCGCGTACGGCGTGAACAGCACGTACACTGATGGCCATCCAGTGTTTGGCGTTACGGGCACGCTGTATTACGAGGAGCACGCCAACAAAACCAATGCCAGCAGCCAGTACGACGAAAATGACAATGAGATGGACTGGTACGACGATTACAACTTCAACTATGCGTCGTACGTGCGGTATGGATACGACCCAGCTACATTGGTGTCAAACAGCACCTTCAAGTCCCCGAATCCGCTGCCCGTTACCATGCTAGATGCATCGGGTTGGGGCCCCTTCCCCTCCTCCTGGGGCCCCTGCATGAAGAACCCCACAATAGACTCAGCCACGCCAACCGACACAACCGCCTCTGAGTTACAGCTGCGGTATCAGACTTTCATCTTCTTGGACGTGCGAGGTAGGCGATGTGATATGGGGGGGCCCGCGTGAGGCGAGAGGGTATTGGGGGGTTGAAGGACCTCCAGGCGCGGGAGATGGAAAGGTTGGGTTGTACTGGTGTGGGTATGGGAATCAAGGGGCACCGGGAGGGGGTGCCCATGACGTGGAGCCGGCGAGATGGTCGGTGAATGCGGGCGGGTGAATGCAGGCATGTTCAGGTCATTCGCATGTCTGTCAGTCTGTTTGATCTCTCCCATCCCTCCCATCTGGGAAACCTCCCATTTGCACGCGACAGGACACGACACAACACGCGCACGTAAAAACATACCGTCAAGGCTTCTCCCCTCCCAACCCTTTTCCCCCAGATACGGCCTCCATATCCCACCTGCCGGCGGCCGTACGGCGGAACGGCTACGCACTCGCCACTCTTGGTCCGGACCGGCCCCAGCCAGACGTTTCCCCGCTGGCGGGAGAGGTGGACGCCGGCGCGCTGTCGGCAGATCTCGGTGGTGGTGACAAGCCGTACGGCACCGGCTACAGCTCCCTGGTTAGCAATGAGCTTTGCATGACTACTAGCGTAGTGAAGGAAGGAGCTGAGGTGTGTGCGGGGTTTGCGGGTGGGGTGGGGTGGGGTGGGGCGGAGTTCGCGCGCCTGGGGGGGCGGATAAAACAGGATGGAGGAACCCTGACCGCGACGGGATAAGTAACGATTTGGGGTACTGTTCTGTGGTGGGGTGCGGCGAAGCGTTTTTTTTTGTTCTCGAGTCGCTGAGGGCAGGAAAGCGAAGGGAAGGGAAGGGAAGATAAAACTAGGGAGGAGGGCAATCCGGGTCTTTATTATTCTGCCGATTATCCCTTCTGGATCGCACAGGCTATTGCATGGATTGCCGGATATAGGTTTTTATCGCTTTTATCGTTTAGAATCGTCGTACTACCAACTACCCTTGAAGTTGGGTCATGTATGTGTTCATGTGCTGGCCTGTGGGTCGACGGTTTTCTTTCTCCCCTCAACCTCCTCCTCTCACTCTCTACACATCACCACCACGTCTCCGTTACCTTCATTTTTCCATCGTAATTGCCTGACGAGAGCGACAACCTTAGCGACCTCCAGCTGGCGGTTTGTGTGTGGGGGGGGGTTGTGTGTGTGGGGGGTGGATACACCCACAGCCACGACCCCCAAGGCATATCCTCCTCCCGTCTGGGACTAGCCGGTGGTTTGTACCTTCCCCAGGAAGGGTTTCATGCACTGCGGAAGTAAGCCATGAAAAAGACTTAAACTGGCCCCAAACCAAACCTAAGGGGGAAGCATGTACAGGAAATGCACTGGATGGAATCCCCCCAAGCTCTGACGGAGGGGTTGCGCGCTATTAACCCATAAGCCTATCCCCGGTGGTAATTTTAGGGTAAATTGGCGGTCAACTGATCATTCTTATTAACTGATCATTCCTATGTTGTTTCCTTTTCCTTTTCCAAAATTTGCAGGTGCGACTGGCCCGCTGCAATCCCGTGGCGCCCACCCTGGAGCAGGCCTTCCAGATTGTGGGCGTCCTGAGAGCCAGGTCGGCTCAGACCAATAGCGCACGAAGGGTTTAGGGAAAAAGAAACAAACTCGGACTGGGTGAGAGAGAGAGAGAGAGAGATGAGCTGTATGGTGAGGAAGGCGGGAGGGTGGATGGTGTGGTAAACGGAGGCCGGCAATGGAAGGGTGGCAAAGGCGTCGGGTGGCGAGGCAGAAAGCACAGCGATACACACACTTGCAAGCCCCCGGGAGAAAGGGGCTGAAACCGGGCGAGCAAGTAGAAACGGTTCGCTGAGTTAGGGGGGTTTAGAGCCTCCTACCTAGGAACAGTAGTTTTGGTTATCAGTTTTGCCATAACCATAGGCTTTGTGCGGGAAGAAGGATGCATTCATGACGTGGAAAGTAGCCACAGCGCGTGGTGGGGTCGAAGGGCATCGTGGGGTGGAGTGTCGAAAACCAGTGGACGTTCCGCCTCGAGAGCGAGAGGAAGGCTGGGTCGCTGGTTCCGAGCTGTCCCCTTGAAAAGTCGGGAGTGTTTAGTTAGGGCGGTGGCTGTGGTGACGGCAGTGTCTGTGTGTGGTTGCTGAGCTGCACTGCCTTTGAGCCCCTGATGGCAAAAGGTGACCCACCCACCAGCCAAGGTGACCCACCCACCAGCGACATGATACGCGTATCATCCTCAATTCTAGTCCGAGGTCAAAGGCACCCTGCGTGTGGGCTCTGTGTGGGATGGCTCAGCCGGCGTCTGTATTCATTTCTTGTATTTAGAGGAACCTGGGGAAGCTCTTGCGGTGGTGTGCTGGCCCGTGCTCTTACGTAAGTGGGCGGCCTCCAGGAGTTTGTCTGTATGTACGTGTCTCTGTCGCAAGTTTCCATTCCTGCAGGGTTGCGTCAATGCAGTTAGGCGAGCGCTGTAGTAGCCTGCGCAGTAGCGGTCAGTACGGGGGTCGGCACATGTCACAGGGCGGCAGGTGGGCGGCAAGGTTTCGGCTGGCGGCATGTAGCAGTGGGTATTACAGTGAGTCCTAGCATGTGTTGTTATAAGTTTGCTGTCGCGGTTGGCGGGCATTGGCTCCCCGGTGTGTGGTAGGGATTGAATGGATGGGGTGTTGTAGTTTTTTTTCCAGTTTGTTAGTTGTCTGTTAGTACGGTAGCGGAAGATGCCGGAGCGGAATATGCATTCGGGCAGGGCCTGGGTCGTGGGTGCAAGAGCGTGGACTATTTAGCCGGTTACGTTCCTGCATAAAGGTCATGTCCGTGTGCTCCTCTCCAAATCAGGCAACTTCTGGGTGTGCGTGTAGGTACGTATGTATGTGTGTATGTTGGCGAGCTGTGCAGCAGCAGCATATGAGTCACGGCGGCAAGCGCAGCAATTGTTTTTCCTGTAGCTATCTTCGCTTAGTTCTTCATCATTCTTCATTTCAGTGATTCAGTGTTAAGAATGATATGTCCGTAGATGGGTGGTGTCGAGGGATATATGTCTGTTCGGGTTGTGTCCAGTACGGCACAGTACGGTGCAACCCCACGAAGGTCGTAAAGCAGCATCGCCCTGGGTTTGCGGACCACAAGGCCCTCCTCGCGCGCTGGCCTTACGGCGTCAGAACCTTTGCCAATACCGGTATTGGTAGCATGCAAGAGTTGTTGAACGAGCTGAGCACTATGTGAACGACGACGGGAGTTGTCCCGAGGCGCGGCCAAGGAAGCCACACGACGCGGCCGGGTTACATATGATTTATTCATTGACTTAGGGTAATGTAATGCCGTACTACGTGTCGTATTCGCTGCACATGGTCACGCTGCTACCGTGCTGTTATCGTACTGCGAGCGGAGGATGCCTAACCTTCCCTCCCCCCCTGCCTTCGGAAATTCATTGGCATCACAGCGTTGCTGATACCCATAGACGACATCCTAGAGCTTGCTAGGAACGAACGACCGGTTGGATGAACACGTGGCCCACGCAGTCAGGGTTTTTCTCTATACCTGACTGATTACGCCACAGGTATGGCTGCGAAAGCCAGGAAGCAAGATTTCAGCTGTTGAACAAGCAATAACCCGCGGCTGCTAAACCTGCCTTAACTGTTGCTGCACTGTCAAATGCATGCGGGATGGTAATGTTGAGTTGGTCAATCTCTCACACCTTTTTGTTTGCGGATGACGTTGATGATTTGAGAGCATGCTGAGCAACGACATATGCATCAGGGCCAGTGTGGGCAGCAGCACCTTTGCACGACAAATTAGACGACATGAAGTCGCGAGGTCAATTGCAGTCATGTCTGCGGGCCAAAACATATCTCGTCGATTGAACTTCACTCTGTCCCAAGAAAGCTAAGAATGACAATATACCGTGTATTGTACAACACTAAAGAGTGCGCAAGACGTATGATCGACGGGACCAGCAATGAGGCACAAGAAGGAGCATGTACCGCCGCTCTGCTTCACATAGTACTACCGCACGACTTGCACGATGTCGTACAGTGATAGGAGCTGATGGACCGCAAAGGAATGTTACTAAGTCCTGCGCCACGCGTCTAGACACCTAGCAGGTGGCAAGAACATTTCCACGATCTGCCGAATAAGAGACCGCAGGCTCATCACACAAGAATGCCGGTCCGCGCATCAGACCGAGAACGACGCCCGTGCGAATGCAGGGTTGCGTGTACGTGCCAGCCACGGCTTCTTCCCGCCAAATAATATCCACAGGCCTCAAAAATCAAGCGCACCTGCGTCTTACGTAAAGCAAACTGCAATAATATGAGCGCTACCATCAAAGCTGCTTTTTTAACTACCGGCTATATAAACATCACGTGCTCTTGCACTTTTACTAAAAATTCCTCTGTGCAGAGTTATTGTCACATTTCGGGTTGGCAGCACCTTGTTCACGAGTGGACGACTGACTAGGCCACACCCGCCATACATTCGGCAGGGAACATAAGACAAATGCACGCGGGTCTGGAAAGCGGCCCGTTCCTCATCACGCATCGGGAGCATGCGCCGCCACCCCCCTGCTGCCGGGGCGATTGTAGCAGTCATTCACGACTTCCCACATCCTCTTGCCAAAGTTTGTCCCTCTGCAACAGAACAGGCTACTGCAACAGCGGCGAACCATATCGGGCTCACCAAACCTGCATAGCTGCCCAACACAAAACGCAAAGCGCCCATGGAAACCCTAAAGTAATGCCTCGGAACGTTGCAGCGCACATGCATATGCTCACGAGTCATGCGCCTTGCTGCTGGTGTGCAGCCCTATGCAGCTGAGGACAAGCCGGCCGGCGTCGCTCGTCAGTCAGCTAGCCCGCCCACAGTAGAGGTCGACCATCCTTGGGCCAGAGGCCATGAGGGGGCAGCGCAACCTAACGCACGAGGTTCTCTGCATCAACGTCATAGGCGGTGCCCAACACTGCGCTAGTACCCGGCTGAACCAAGTGCCTAAAATGACCCAAGCCGTGCAGATACTGGCACATGCATCAAGAATCCTTCCGCTGAGATAAATAGTGGACCAATGCCGTACACTACCAGAACGGGTGCCCACCCCGCGCGCGCTTCATAAGGGGCCCCACCGCATCAAGACAGCATCAATTTGCATGCTGCAATAATGAAGTGTGCCCCTCTTGCAGGGCAGACACTGCAAGCTCCATCAACGACCATAATAGTTAGCTTGGAGTTGCAGCGGCGCTGACGATGCCAGCGACGCGCAAAAAAGAATGCTGCGTGCGCTGAGCTCTGGGCCAAGCAATGCATGTCAACCTAGAAGAGGCCCCCGGGGCCCAATCAATAGGATACAGGATTTCTCACGACATGTCAGATTCCCATTCCACATCGCGCATCACCATCACCATTCACGGAAGCAGTGGTGAGGTTTCGAGGCGTGCGCACGCGCACACGCCCAAGCGTCCAAGCCTGCAATTGTTGGTCCGCATTCGGAGGACTCTGCCCATCACTCCTTCGCGGCGACCTCCGCTTGCTCCACCCACAGTCCAAATTCCTTATACCCTATTTCCGCAGCTCAATTGTCCGCCCGACAATGCTGTGCCTTTTGGACGACGCTGTCAGTAGAAGTCGTCGTCGTTCGCGGCATCCTTAGCCAGCTCTGCAGCCATCTGCGCCGCCATCTCGGCCTCTTCCAAGGCCCGCATCTCAGCCTGCAGCGACGCTTCATCCTCATCCACCGCTTCCGCCTCCGCTGCGCCCCCGGCCGCCCTCTCTTGGTCCGTACTCAACCGAATCTTGTAGCTGTCACGTTGGGCACTATCGGGCCGCATATGAACCCGCACAGCCGACTTGGGGGAGCCTTCTTGGGACCCCGGCGCCGGTGCCTCCATCTCCTCGTCAACGGCCCCCAAGCCGTACCCCTCTCTGTCAGCGGCGTCTACACCAGCAGACCCCGCTCTTTCTGCGTCCATACTGATCCGCATGCGCACCGAATTACGCTGCGCACTGTCCGGTCGCACGTGTACGCGCACCGGAGATCTCGGCGGCTCTTCTGCAGCCTCTTCGGCAGCGGCCTCAGCCGCCGCCTCCTTCGCATCCCGCGCCGCCTCAACCGCTTCAGTAGCGTCCTCCACCGCCTCCGCCGCATCTTCAGCTGCCTCCTTTGCCTCCTCGGCTGCTTCCTCAGCCGCCTCCTTCGCCTCCTCAGCCGCCTCCGCTGCCTCCTCTGCAGCCTTAGCGGCGGCCTGCAAAAGCGCCAGGGCAAGATCCGCCAGGTGTACGATAAACTTGAAGAAATGTTTTCTTTTGTTATGCTGGTTAAAAATTAAAGAAATTGCCTTGCCTTGCCTTGCATAGCAAACCACGTTCCAGGTTGGAGGCATATACGGGTATAGAACCCCCTGCACAACATCTGGACTGCTCGACTGGCACACAAGACTGGCACACAAGACTGGCACACAAGACAAGCGATTCAGGGAAGCCCAGACCTGCTAACCAGGCCCAGGACGTTTCCACAACCGCTTATACACCCTCGAAAGCGACAGCCTCTCTACGCCGTAACGCACCTCCACAGCTTCTTCCGCGTCGCGAGCCGCCTCCCGGGCCTCCTTCACCTCCTCGGCGGTGTCAGCCGCCTCCAGCGCGGCCCTGGCAGCCGCCAACGCCTTCTGGGCTTCCTCCAGCGCCTCCTCAGCCTCCTCGGCGTCTTCGGCCGCCTCTTCCGCAGCCTCTGCTGCTTCCTCCGCGGCCTCTGCCGCTTCCTCTGCCGCGTCTGCTGCTTCCTCTGCAGCATCCTGAGCGTCCTCGGCTGCTTCTGCCGCTTCTTCCGCCGCTTCGGCAGCTTCTGAAGCCCCATCGGCCTCCTCAGCTGCCTTAGCTGCCCGCTTTGCAGCATCAGCGGCCTCATCAGCCTCGTCCGCCGCCTCAGATGCCGCATCGCCAGCCTCTGCCGCTTCCTCCGCCGCCAAGGCAGCATCTTCAGCACCCTCCGCCGCCTCGGCGGCCTGGTCCGCCGCCTCCTCGGCCGCCTCCTTTGCGTCATCTGCGGCTTCCTCTGCCACCTCACCCGCATCCTCGAGGATCGCCTTCTCTGCCTCCTCCTCAGCCTTTGCCTCCTCGGCCGCATCGGCAGCTGCCTCCGCCGCTTCCTGTGCCTCCTCGGCTGCCTCCTTTGCCTCCTCCGCATCCTCCTTTGCCTCCTCCGCATCCTCCTGTGCTTCCTCAGCCGCCTCCCTCGCTTCTTCAGCCGCCTCCGCTGCCTCCTCTGCAGCCTTAGCGGCAGCCTGCAGCAATGTCAAAGGCGAAGGAGGCAGGGTAGAGTGGCCAGGGGTGGCAGTTGCAGATCTTCCTCACGTACGTCATCCGAGCAGTTAAGCCTCAGGATATCAGCTGTTCCCAGACTTCGCCGCTGGTTTCGCCACGGCCCCACAACCACAAAGTGATGACAGTTTCTTAAATCGCATAGATTACACCAACCGGGCCAAGATAATGGCCGAAGCAAGGCAAACACCCCCGAGTTCCGTGTTGATTTGGACAGGGCCCTGTATGCTGTAACACGAGCCGATCGGCTGGCCCTCAAGCGTATGGGACACCTAACCTTCCAAGGCGACAATGGCCGAAACATCATAAACCAACCCTCATGTCATGACTCACCTCCACAGCTTCTTCCGCGTCGCGAGCCGCCTCCCGGGCCTCCTTCACCTCCTCGGCGGTGTCAGCCGCCTCCAACGCGGCCCTGGCAGCCGCCAACGCCTTCTGGGCTTCCTCCAGCGCCTCCTCAGCCTCCTCGGCGTCTTCGGCCGCCTCTTCCGCAGCCTCTGCTGCTTCCTCCGCGGCCTCTGCCGCTTCCTCTGCCGCGTCTGCTGCTTCCTCTGCAGCATCCTGAGCGTCCTCGGCTGCTTCTGCCGCTTCTTCCGCCGCTTCGGCAGCTTCTGAAGCCCCATCGGCCTCCTCAGCTGCCTTAGCTGCCCGCTTTGCAGCATCAGCGGCCTCATCAGCCTCGTCCGCCGCCTCGGATGCCGCATCGCCAGCCTCGTCTGCAGCCTCCGCCGCCTCAGCAGCGTCCTCAGCACCCTCCGCAGCAGAGGCAGCCTCGGATGCTGCCTCGTCGGCAGCCGCCTCGGCGTCATCCGCAGCCGCCTCCGCAGCCGCCGGTTCATCTTCATCAACGGGCCCCAGGCGGCCATCGTCGCCCTTCTTGCCAGCTGACTCCTCGGCATCAACGCTAACCCGCATGCGAAGAGAGTCCCGCTCGGCACTGTTCGGTCGCAGATGGAGACGCAACGGAGACCGGTCCTCCTGCTCGTCCTGCTGCTGCAGACCATCCTCGTCACCTGCCTCGGAATTTCCGTCCGGTGGCGTATAGTTGTTATCCTCCGCCTGCTGCTCTTCTGCCTCTTCCTCCGCCGCATCTTTCGCAGCCTCCGCAGCCCTCTTAGCTGCCCTCTGGGCGTCTGCCGCGTCCAGGGTCGCCTCCACGGCGTCCTCAACCGCCTCCTTGGCTTCCTCTGCCGCTTCCTCGGCCTCCTCTGCTGCCTCCTCTGCAGCTTCGGCGGCAGCCTCTGCCGCTGCAGCCGCCTCAGCCGCCTCCCTCTCGGCCCGCTTAGCAGCTTCAGCAGCAGCGGCAGCGGCTTCCTCTGCCTCTTCGGCCTCTTGCTTCGTCTTGGCTGCTGCCAAGGCTGCCTTAGCAGCCTCCAGAGCCTCCTGCGCGTCCTCCAGAGCCTCCGCTGCTTCCTCCGCCTTCTCAGCCGCCTCCTCCGCCTCCTCAGCCGCCTCCTCAGCGGCCTCCGCCGCCTCTTCAGCCGCCTCCGCTGCCTCCTCTGCCGCATCTTGGGCCGCTTCCGCCGCGTCCGCTGCATCTTCAGCTGCATCCTGCGCTGCCTCGGCCGCCTCTGCCGCCTCCTCGGCGTTGTCAGCCTCCTCGGCTGCCTTGGCTGCCTCCCGTGCGGCAGCAGCAGCGTCGTCGGCCTCTTCAGCGGCCTCAGCGGCATCATCTGCAGCTATGGAAGCATCTTCAGCAGCGTCAGCGGCCTCTTCCGCGTGGGCGGCGGCGGCATCGGGCTCCTTGTCGTCCCCAAAGGCATCACCGTAATCGTCCTGCTCATATGTATCCTCCTGTCGTACACCAAAGGCAGAGTCAGCCATTACGGGAACTACAAATCAGGCATGTATTCAGGGAGGACGATAAAAGGCGACGCCATAACATGTGAGAGTCTTTCGGATTAGGTTGCGGCTGCAGCAAGGCCTGCCGATAACCTGCCGACCCAGCCATCAGTAAAACCAGTTCCAATCAAGTCCCGATGACATCGGCCCAGGACCATAAGAGGACAGGGCACTAATTAGCTCGCATGCTCCTATACGCTCCTGGGGCCCCATACCCGCATACCTCGCCCCACAACCTCCCCTTTCATGGCATTTGCTCAACCAAGACCCCATGCCCCACTAGGCAACGCACCTTGCGCGCCGGCTCCGGTGCCGGTTCTGGTTCGCGCTCTGGCTCTGGCTCCTGTTTACGCTGTGACCCATGCCGGGACTTTGCCTTGTCCGAGCTCGCCTTCTTGACGGGCTCCGCTGGGCGGCTGTACCCGACCTCCACCTCCAGCGGTGCGGCACGCGCCGCCTCAGCAGAGCTCTCCTTCGCTAGGCTCTTAGCCGGTGCCTCCTGCGCACATTGACAGTCAGGCAGGAACGTCCGTGAGCACGTGACCTGAGCACGGGAATGGACAGGAGCCCAAACCAGGATATAGCACAGCGGTCTGGTACCATCTAGCTTCGTTCTGCACCTCCATGTGGGTTACCTCTAAACACCCGCACAATGTGCACGCCATGCCATGAAGTGCGTGCAATTCGACAAAAAATGCACGGGGTGTCTGTGCCGTTGCAGCTCCAGCGCACGTCAGCGCAAAGCAGCTCGGCGTCGCGCACCTTCTCTGACGACGCCCGCGTGCTGTCGGTGGTCGGCTTTGACCGTCGAGCACGTGCAGCCGGCTTCGTGCCACTGTGAAGGACCTCAGAGAACTGCAACGATGGTTGAACAAGGAGCGCATCCCGGCGGGCAGACTTTAATGAGCAGGCCTTGCAATGAAAAGAAAAACAAATGCCCGTGACTAAGCCCCGTCCGAATTTGCTTTCTTATGGAACCGCTTTCGTACGAGCGCTGAGAATTGTGTGGATCAAAGGTTGCACGGGAGCATGCCATGCTCCAAGCTGACCAGGAGGGTGCTTAGGTTACGGGACAATGTCTATCGGCAAGAAATCAAAGGGTCACCGGCCCACGCGCACAATACGGGTTGCAGCGCAGGAAAGCCCAACGGAAGCTCGCAAGCTAATAAAGCCGACTTAGCATGGGTCAGAAGCATGTGACTGGGAGGGCGTGAAATCCTCAGCATCCGCAAATCATCAAGCCACCGAGACAGCCACGGTCGCACGACCCGTAACCGGGAGACTCGCCAACTGTAGACTAAGCGCGTTGGCGCTTTCCCGACTTACATGCTCAGAAAGTGCGTTGGCCCGTGTGGCCTTCTCGGCACCCCGCCGCTCCTCCAGATCGACTGGTGGCGGTGGGGGATGCGGCTGGTGGGCCGGTCGACTTGCTGAGGTCTGTGCGAACAGGAACATGGCAATCACGCAGCGCGCCAGGAAGACAAAATCGTCAGAGCGCGACAACGCTGCATAGCGTACGCTTGTTGCCACGAAAGGTTATAGAGAAAGCAGCTGCCTTGGTTTGCGCATGTCTGCCGGCGCGCAGTGCCTCTACCATGCGCCTCACCTTGGATTTTGGTGACAATGGGTGTGTGGGCCGTTTGTCGGACGGCGGCGGCGCGGCAGGCGGTACGGCAGGGCGCTCCCCCCGCGCTGGCGGCGGTGGCGACGATAAGGCAGCTGCACCGCAGGAACGCATTACAAAGGAGAAAGACAAGTTAGGCAGCACCGACTGGCAAGTCGCAAGTGCAGTGGCAGAAATTTTACATTCCTTTTAACTGCATCGTGTTAAGGAGGTATTTTAAAGACTCAGAAGCAGCATTCCCAAGGCTTGGAGCATGGCCCCAAGCCCAAGGCGAGTTCAGCAACGAATAGATGTGCGATGCAAACGCATGCAAGCACATGAAGCAGCAAGGATACCCAGTTGATCCAACAGCGTCTGCGTACTCGCTGACCTGGCGGAGCTGCGAAAATCACACGAGACATGTTAGATCCATGACCCCACGCCGTTGATGAAAACGACCCATGGGCCTCACCTGACCGACGGCCGTGACCTGGGGAGCGACGGCCGTTAACGCCATTAGAAACAGGTGCCCGGCGACCGGCGCCGTATAGCTGCTTGAGCTTCTCCGCATACGCCTCGATGATCGACTGCATCGCGCAAATGCATTCAGCATGTTAAATAGGACAACGGGAAAATTCCGCCCAGGAAAACATGCTGCGGCAGCTACCACAGCGGCACTGTTGCAGCATAGCTTAAAGGCAGACATGCACACGTGCTCCATCCTGGGAACCCCGTCCTGGGCTGCGACTTAGCGCCACCCCGCGTAGCTCTTACCTGCCGGTCCACAGATTGCTCGAGGGAGGCGTTGTTCATGTCCTGCAGGAACTGGCCGCTTAGGACCTGAGCAGTGAGCGCCCTGAGGGAGTGGACGAGAGTGGAAGAGGAGGAGGAGGACACGCGACATGAATGCCAGCCCCAGGATATAAATGTCGCCCATGGAGGCATAGCTGCCTCAGCAGGGACATTTCGGGGACAAAGGTAGAGCCAGAAACGCAATCCGCCAGCTTAGCCTGAACGAACCTGCGCATTCCATATACACGCTACCACCCCTCAGTCCCTGCATCGCTCTCTCTCTCTCTCTCTCTCTTGTGGTTTCCTCGGCTACAGGGCTCCTTCCGGGCGACATACTTATGCAGCCCAACCCAATACCCGCCGCTCGCTACTCACTTCTTCTCAGCGTCCGACACCAGCAGTTCCTCGCTCATGCGCTGCAGCAGCATCCGCACGCCTTCCATGCGCTCGCTCAGGCGTGCCGCTGCGTCCGGTGGCGGCACATCTGTGGGCAGCAGGGGCGGCAGCCCGTACTCGGCGGTCAGACGGGCTGCCTCTGAATTCATCTGGTCAATCATCGAGTTAACAAGGTTGAAGTCGGCCTCAACGTTGTCCAATACCGCCTGCGGAAGATGCAAGAGCGAGGGCGGGAAAGGGCGTATTGGGGAAAAATGCACTCAAAGAAATGAACAGAAGGAAAGGGTTCCCACACACACAGGCAAACCACGTACAAGACCCGGGCCAGGCCCGTATGCCGGAGGAAACGAGTTAATGCTGGCTGGACTATGGTGTGCTCGCCAGTCACTGGCCGTAACCATGCCCCAATCGTGCCTCAATCTGTCCCGCTCTCCGCAAACCACGATGCATATCACCATAGCGTACCATATCATACCATCATTTAGGCATTGTGTTTACGTGTAGATCAACATTGGTACAGCTGGGGGGCTGCCTTCCCACAGTCCCTTCACCAGAACGGCTCATATGTGATGTGCACGCCATGTTCTACATCTGCCAATCCACCCACCTGCATATGCTCAACGTGCTGACCGGTGCTGCGCAGTTTAGCACGATACGTTGCGCGCTGCTCATACATGCGCCGCGTTTGGGCCACCAGCGCTGCAACAGCCCTCGCCCCGTCGCGGTCGAAGGGCCGATTGACGGTGCCTGGCGTACGGCTGAAGCTCGCCAGGTTTCCATCATCATCCAACTGTTGGTTTGCGGGTGACGCGAAGCGGCGGGAAAGCGTCAGGGTTGAGAGGAAGCTCCGGGCAATCGAGCTCTGTGGCGCTGTGCGCGAAGCGCCCAGCGGGCATCGCCGACAAGTACACATCGGCGCTGGTCTAGCCCTAGTGACCTACCTACAGAAGGGATGAGGACGACAACCGTCGCCGCTCGGCCTTCCGCCGGCGACGCTTTGGTCATTTACACGGCTTGCGCGGCTGCCCAGCTAATCCGAAAGCGCAAGCCCCAAGATTGCTGGCCCAAATCAACTTGTATACATTTGCGCGTGCTTTGTTACTGCCAATAATGGCATACGTCGGCTGTCTGCTTTGCGCGCATTACCGCCATGCAAACATTCCATTCGCGCGTCCTGTTGTGCATCGCAATCATAAGGACGCGGACCCGTGCCCTCACCTCGTAACGCATCCCAACCCACGCCGCCGCGGTGCGCGGCAGCGCCTCGTAGCCCTCCGCCGCCGCGCGCTCCGAGTCCATGTGTGTATCCTCGGGATGGGCGCTGTCGCCGCCGCACTGCGAGTCAGAGCCCAAACACCGCATGCATCAGCCCTTCATTCACACTCGCAAAAGGGCCTTTGACGCGACGCGATTCTGAAGGCCGCAAACATCTCCACGCACTGACATGCTTCTTAAGGGGGCTGCAACAAGCTGATCCAGCCCCGCGCAGCAGTAAAAATAAGAGCATCAGGACCCAGCGATGCTGTTGCCATTTGCACACTCCATCTGGGTCCGCAGTGTATCTCTCCTCTGTCTCACTCGTCCCTGCCCTTACCGCCTGAAGGGCCACCGCAGACAAACCCAGTGCCATTGCAGTGCGTTCCTTCCGGGCGCGCTCCAACTGGGCCGCCATGCCGCCCATGGCAGCTGCATGCTCCTGCTCCAGCTCACGGAGTCGGCCCTGCGCAGCATAACCAGCACACAGCCATGCACCAAGCAGCACTCAGATGCTCATGCTCAACTTCGGAGCATGAGATTGGCCAGACAACAAAAATCAAATCGGCATGAAGTTATGGTTCGTTGCGCCTGGGTTGCTACATTCCCCCCCAACATCCAAAGTGGGGCGTGAACATTGTCATAGCTCTGGCAGGCTGCACTATGCTGGGGTATAACCGTCAGGGAATGTGGGAAGCAAGGGAAGAGCTGGGGCCATACTCGGGAGGGAGAGCTTTGACAACGGACGTAAATGGCACCGCGTGTGTTCGGCACGACAGGACGCCATAGTGTAGGATGAGCTGTCTACAAACCCTAAGCGCCCGAGTTATACAACCGGACTGTACAAGCGCCAATTCACACCTGCAGCGCCCGGACCTTCGCCTCCGCCTTGACAGAATACCTCTCATAGGTCGCGCGCTGGGAGGGACACAGCGAAAATGGCAGATGGCCATGGCCGTCAGTGCACACGCAACACAGCGTCTAATCACATCCCCTGGCGCGTGGACAGGCAGACACATCGCCAGGACCGGGAGCACCTCCCACACATGGACTCGGAAACTAGGGTTGGTGTGGTTCTAAAAGCCTTTAGGAGTTTCACACCCAACCTAGCAACGTAAGCGCAGAACCCAATGAAGCCCATACACGGTAACACATGCCCAGTAGTCTGCTGTTACCGGCAGTACCCAACCCACATCAGAAACAAGGGCAATCTATGAAAGCCGTTGGCCATTCCTTCAATCTTTCAATGCCAGTAAGCCTACCTGCTGTGCGGCAGAACGTGTGAGCTCCGCTACGTTGCGCTCCAGCTCGCGGATCGTGACCTTCTGGGAGCTCAGGAGCTCGCGTTGCTGCTCAATGTATTCCCTGAGCTTTTGGTTCTCAGACTCCTTGGCCTGCGGATGCACAACAGGCGGGAGCTAGGTGTACGTAGCGATAAACGCGCCGGACATTCCGGATTATTACGAGCGTGCCAGCTGGGCGATAGGCAGGATGGTGCAGGCGCTTTCGCCATCAACAAAGCATTCCTTGCAGGAAAGGGATAGAAATCCCTCGGGGTACAAAACAATGCCAAGAAGGGTACTAGCCGTAGGACGCCCGCAAAAGTAGTGCCTTAACCCATGGCCTTCCCGTCTGCAACATCACCCCTCGTGTCCCCTTGATACCTAGGTTGCTCCAAGACACGCCCATCCTTGCCTGCAGTTCTTGGTCAAATCGGTTTTTTGCTGTAACCAGCTCATTCTTCAATCCTCGTATGCGTGCTTCTCCTCGCAAAGCCTCAGCTGATGGTACTTCGGGGGGGAGCGGATATAGTGGAACGCGTTGCTGGCTTTGACGAGATGGATGCTCACGGATGTCGGGCAAAAAGTGCGACGAATTCGGTGGCGGTTCCGCCCAGGCTTCTGTCACAACGGGCTGATAACCGTTTCCATTTGCTGTCCGCGGCGATGCAACGCGATTCGCCGGAGGCAAGCTCGCAGACTGATGTCGGTAAAGCAAAGCGCGGGGAAGCGGAAATTCAGGCAACCAGAAGGCACATGGAATGCCGCGGCTCCCTCAAATATACTTTTATGGCAATAGAATTTCACATCATGTCACATGCAAAGCATGCGTATGTCCTTCGAACCACATGTTGACAACATGCCGCAGTAAGAAACAACCTGTGCTTATGAAACAGCCAACCACTATCGCTATCAACACATCTAAAAGCTGGGGGGCAGTGCAGCAAGTTAAGCCCATATGGCAAGGAAGTCCCGAGGAAGTCCCGAGGTGCCCTTTCCACGCGATCCAAGTCAGGAGGTTTCGAGCATAAACATGAAGTAGATGAAACATGTTTATGCATGGTTCATGCTGATGCAACCCCGCTCACCGCCCAAGCGCGTGAAGAGTCCTCCATGGCCTCAGCCTATGGCACACCTTCCCCGGAAAGGTGCTTTCGTCAGAAAGGTGGAGCTGTTATTTAGGGTTCCTATTAGAATGGATCGATCCAGAGTCCAGACATTCCAGCATTAGAAAGCTTGAACCAGTGTACGTGCACTCTACCTCTTGTCAGGATACGTCGCAAATCTTTCGGTAAAAGGTTCCACAAAAACATCTAAGGTTGAGTTGGAGGGCCACCGGGAGAAGCCTAACGGGAACGACAAGCCGTACTTTGAGCGTGTAAAAAGGCATCAAAACCTTTAGATCTTCAATTCTTGTAAGGGCTGTTTTCCATGTGTAATGCAAAAACTAAACGATGATATCAGTATAACTTAACCTAAGTGCCGCGTTTGTGGCTTCCCCGTTCATGCCGCTGTAACGATTGCAACCGTCAGGACACGTTATCGACCTCTTTGTGAATTATACCTGAGAAATTGAGGGGTATCCTTACATGCTCATGGAATAGCATTTCACAAAATAACCTTGCCGAGTGGCCATGGCCCGGCCTGGCTCGAAGGGATAACAGACCGGTTCTCCGAAAGTCCTCTGTTGCAAGCTCAACTGGCCCAATACAATTCAGATAGTAGCAGTTGCTTTTTTCTGCATTCCCGGCTTGGGCGCTGAATCCGAAGAGTCACTACGTAGGCGACACAACCCATAAAATACCACCAGTCAATCCACGTATCATAGTTACATTTTATTCCTGGTATTGCAGCAGTTGAGATTACGTGTCGTACTTCAGCTGTGTTATATTTCGATGATTTCTCGCCGCGAACACAATATGCATTAGCAGCAAATTTGCAGCTGATAACGTCACCGTCAACGCTGCAGTTCGGGGACAAAGCCCTTGTCGCCCCTAGTCTCGTCGACAAACACATAATACCCGTGTGCAAGCCTGTCAAGTGTAGCCGCTGACTTCTGGGAACACGCTGTCATCATTACGCCGTCGTAATGTCGTTATGCAGATGCATAGCGTACCCGCACTAACCCGTCCGTCCATGAAAACCCCAATACCCCCTTAGTAATAAGGCCCATAGTCCACGTCGGGATATACCAGAGCTGCCTGCGCTGGCACAACGCCGCACGTCCGAAAAAGCCAAGGAATAATTACACCGTGTGGCTCACTCAGCTCTCACGCTCCTGCTGCACAGCGGTTGACTTTACTCGTACAGGTTCCGGAGCTTCCGTGGCACGTAGTGCTCTTGGTACAGGTTCTGCATTTAAGGAGAACCACAATAAGCGCCAAACATTCAGTCAGGCGCCATGTAGGCAAGCAACACGCGCGGACATGCGCAACGCACATACCAGTGAGTCCTTGACGACCTTCTTCGCCTCCTCTGACCCGAGGAAATCGTCGACAATGACCTCCTTGTGCTCATTCTTCTTGTAGTCCTCGAAGAACCTACACCAAACAGCGGAATCATGTTACCAACCCAAGCCGTGTATAACTCTGCGGTGGATCCCGACAATGCGCATAGGGCCCAGGTGATTTACCAAATAATGCCGGATGCATGTCTGGGGTTTAAGACCCGTCTTCCCGCTCTCACCGCTTGATCTCCGCAAGGCGGTGCGGTGGCAATTGGTTGATGTCTGTGAAACCCTTAAACTCGGGGTCGTCCGCATGCACAGCAATGAGCTTGTCGTCCCGCTCGCCTTGATCGAGCATTTGCATGACACCTATTGGCTTTGCCTGTGAGCACGTGCAGCAGCCGGGAGTCAGCAGGATGTGCAAAACGGCTGGTGGGTAGGGCAACACAGCTCCAGCACATCTTAGCCGTCCGTTAAAGGGAGAGAATAAGCCACCCAATGAAAATTACAAGGAACGCAATATTCCTCACCCGCAAAAAGCACATTGGCACAACGGGCTCCTGCATCAGGACAAGCACGTCCAGCGGGTCGCCATCCTCACAGAGAGTCTTTGGCACGAAGCCGTAGTTATGGGGATAGACGACAGAAGAGTAAAGGATACGGTCCACAAAGCACAGACCGGTGTCCTTGTCGAGCTCGTACTTGACCTTCGAGCCGCGAGGGATTTCAATCACACAGTTCACAACGTTGGGAGCCTCGTTCCCTGGGTGAAGGTCGTGCCATGGGTGGGAAGCGGTGCCCCTGCAACACAAGATCCAAAAGTGGTAGCTTGAGAATCGCCGTCGCGCGTTGTCTCAGGTGCGCCGACGCTGAAACGCTTTTGCGGCCCGTTACATATGTTGACAAATCAAAGAGCTGCGGTACTGTTTCACACCTGTAGAAGGACATCTTTCAATTCAATTTGCAGAGAACCTCAAAGGAGGAAAGCGAGCGCGCCGGCAGGTCGATCGGTGTAAGACTTGCAAAGAATGCAAAAGGTATGCCCAATTGGCGCGCTAATGTTTCCAAGGCTCTGACGGATTGACATAACGCAAGGGTTTAAAACAAGTTATACGCAACTTAACGGGTTAATCATTGCAGTACGGGGCCGTTGCACCAGGTCACCGAAATAATGATTCTCCGCATCCACCTTCTCGATTGACACAACATTTTTACAGACATCTGACACCATAATATCGGATGTTTGCTTATCAACCCAGGAGCGCTCTCTTCAACAGGAAAAAACAAAACAAGTCGTCTGGACCTTGGCGCACACCCCCGTTATGCACCACTCCTTCACATAAATTGTCATACAGAATAATGACTGGTCTGCATCTAGCCTGGATTACCACCTAGAATTCGGAAAGACAAAGAAATGAGGCCGTTGCGGACACCTGCCATCTTTGCCGCCCTTGCAACGCCGTGGGCACACCCAATCTTAATCCCAAGCTTCATGCAAAAACCTTGTCGGTGTGCCAAGCAGTAGCAAAGCTGCCGTTTAGCTGAGCACGCACGGCACTGCCAGGCCCAGGCATCACTTATCAACAGGAGCCAAGAACCTTTATAAGGGCGACCGAAATTAGCAATACGGCAGGATAATAAAGGTTTGCGCACTTGGGTTATGTCCACTGGCGGGTTTCTGGGCGTGGTATGCAACGCCTATCAAACCTGACCAAACCTATGCCCACTGGCGGGCTTTCTGGGCGTGATACACAAAGCCTAGCAAACCTACACCCGTCAGAATTCCAGCCGGCATGACCTTTTTGGTCTTAGCAAGTCGCATACCCATTATGGTTGTCATCAAAGCTGAAGTGGCGCAGCCGACGCTGTGGCCCAAGAAGGCGTCTTTCGACTGTACGGCAGGGTCATGGAAACCGGGACGCGGGTTAGCGCAGTCGGGCATAAGCTTGTCGAGACGAGAAGGGCCTGGGAACGCAGCAGCTAGAGGGTACAGCAGGACGCCGTAAAATCCTGGTTTAGCCTTTGCCTCTTCCACGTATGAACTCCCACTGCAGAGTGGCTAGCTTACCACCTTTTGCGACCTTCCGAAGACCGCTGATTCTGCACGCAGACCTGGAATTGCGTGCCTGTGCACGCAGCGTCCAGGCTTCCATTTCCCCCCACAGGTTCGCATTACAGAATCCATTGATCCGTAGCAAGGACCCAATTACGGCATCGGAACGTGACAAGACACAATTCCCCTGGGCAAGCAGATGTCACCACAGCACATGCAGGAAGGTTGTCCCTACGCCGATGTGACCAGCATGATGCGGCCTTACTAGGGGTCCCTGCCGGACCTGCCTTGCGCGTAATGAATTGTCACACCCCCATAGTCGCCATATCCTCGCTGTACGGAGCACAAACGTGCCCTCACCGCTCAATGCACGGCCCGCGCATACCTGTATAATGTATGCGGCTGTACCGTATGCCACGCTGAAAGTAAGACCGCCGATCAGCTGCGCGCACAAACGTCGCCGAGTGAAGTGCACGGTCTTCCCTTCCCTGGGAAGTTAGGTACCTACCGAAGGCAAAGACTTTTTCCGTACATAGCCCATAACACCGCCCATGCTTGTCAGCGCCGAAAGCGCGAGGTCAAGGTGCACTTCTCCACTGGGAGCCATGGTCTTCGGTCGTTCGGTATCGAATCAAAAACACCCAATCTTTACGCACGAGAATTATATATTGTGATTATTGTTGCGTCGGCAGGAAGCGTAGTGTGGAAACAAAGCCGCGTAACGGTTCCGGAGCGACAGGTGCTACTCTGCGTGCTTTCGTTAACAGAGTTTCAATGTTGTAAAGTACTTACCTCGCGACCTCTTACTGTAGGTAGATTCATTCGCACCATACTTCAATTCAGGAGCTTCCCAGCCATGGAGCAGCGAACCCAACAACCATGGCCTAGTGAGCTTAATCCTGCCCGCCAGGGCTATGGACTAGAGTTGAAGGACAAGTTTACAGTGCGCTACACACGTGATGCGCTGCACCACAATGACGTAGTAAGATTTCTCTCTTGCAAAGGAGAAACGAACTGGACAGAGTCTATCGGGGAGCTCACAGGAAATCCTCTTCACGTTTGCCACAGGGAGCCATCCAAGCTAATCACCCTGTTCCTTCAAATTGCACTGTATATTACTACGAACTCACCGTGTTAGACCAGGGCCTCCATGCCAAAATTGCGATAGGTTTTTCTGACAAGTCGTTCAAGTTGACTCGCCAGCCAGGGTACGCGGCAGCATCCGTTTCACTCACGAGTCATAGAACCCTAGTTGCCTCCTGGGCGGGACACAACTGCAACTTGGCCGGCCGATGCAGGTGGGAAAGCAATTCGTATGGCTACCATGGCGACGACGGCAGGAAATTTATTGAGACGGGCATGGGCGAAGACTACGGTAGGCGAAGATCCGTACTTATGGTTCAGACGAACGAAGGAATGCTGCATGGGGCTCCGTATGTATGACCTTGTATCAATACAAGCACGCAAAATCCTCCCAGCATATGCCTGGGCTGCGTTTCATGGGCACGCTTGTGGTTTTGCTCCCTACCACCCAAGCCACCAGCAGACGACCTGCTCTCTCTGGCGGCGGTCGCCTTCAAAAAGCACTTGCCTGGCGTGCTGTAGCAACAACTACTGCCGAACCTAAGGGGTCCACAAGCCGAAAGGGTTCACGCTTGCAGACGTAACGACGATGTGAACCCGTATGCCGCACATGGCAGGAAATGTTCCCTAAGCCAAGGTCATGCAAGAGGGGTACCTGTGCAAGAACTCCCAACATATCAAACAGCCTCCGTCCCTTGTTCAGCCACACACCTTACGTGGGGCTGTTCTGCGCTGCGCTGCCTCCCCCGGCGCCGTACCGGGCCCACAGGCCCAACCTTCGGAACCGGCGACACCGTAGGCGCTGGCATCCATCTGGGCCGTCAGGAGTTGTTCTTCACGTGAGACAAACGGCGCCGCTGGGGGATAATCCAGAAGCTAGCTCCATTAGCTGCCTGGCTCCATGATACATATCTCCTGATTATCGCTGGGCCGCAGCAGCTCCCAATCCAGTCAACGTTTGTGTGGGCGCCCCGTGGTTCATGTCTTGCGCCGCCCAGCCGTCTTCGTCATCAGTTGACCTTTTCAAATTCCTTGTTGCAAATGACAACGGCGTGTATATGTATAATCCTCCGCCTTTCGACCCCTTACGCCCCCTCAGTAAGAATGGCACTAAGCTCAATGTTGCGCACAGACCCGTGCGGGCGGGCCTCTACCCGACCATTGGCCTGCACAGGTAAGGAAAGAGGCAGGGTCAAGAGGCCTTCAGCACAAAAGAGGATAATCAGTTCTTCTTTGGGGGCGGGCGCCGGGCGGGAAGGATGGCGTCATCCGTCACGGAGATAAGGTTGCCGATTGGACACGGCAGAGGCCGGGGGAGAGAGGTGGTGCTCATGGTGCACGCCGTGCCTTCTTTAATTGTGCTTGGGCCCGCACAGCCCACAGCTGTCTGGCTTCCACAGTTTACACATCCCCTCGCCATACTCGTGGCATCCCTGGCCCCGAAGCCGTCCGTTTCCATGCGTTATCCACTATGTGTTGTTTTCTCGCATTCTTGCATGTTCCGACCGCCGTGATTCGCTGACGCTATATCCCATCCCGCTTGGTTTTGTGTTGCACATGCTGCACACTTTCGTAATGTTGTGTTGTCGTCCCGAAACTGGTTTACATGAATGGATGTACGAATGGATGGTTGGATGGCTGCTGCAGTACGGGCGAGATGGTCCAGGTGAACTTCGGCCAGAAGCCTTTCATGTTTGACGTGGAGGTGAGTTGGCGGGTTATCGCCGTCGCGGCAAATGCCGGGTGCGACAGACGGGGCGGATGGGTTCGCGCCTTTTTGGAAGTGGAAGTTATTAAAGTGGAAGTTGTGCTGGAAGTGCTGTACCAGTCAGGAGGGCGGTGGGAGGTGGGATGGAGGTCTCACGGATTGTTTGGGTACTGGGGCATGGCGCGGGTGGTGGGGTTGAAGCTGTCCGTGCTGTGTGCGCCATGTATGGACGGGTGCGAGGGAAAGGGGAGGGGTTGGATTGCATTCGTGCCTGCGGTGCACTGCCACGACGCGGAATGGCTGGTCATGTTGGCTAGCTTCCCACAGATATATGCGGCGGCTCAAGCGCATAGAGCACAAACAACAACAATGATGGCTGTGAACATTGTTTAATGTCAACTTATTTATTCGTCGTACACCGAACTGCCTCAATGCAGATAGTCTCCAGGTTACGAGTGAACTTGCAGATGAGCTTTCGGTCCTCCTGTCCCCCTGTCCAGTAGAACGCGTCCCATTGGCGCGGAAGCTAAAGCGACTTCTGCACGGCATGTCCCGTGCTCGGATCTGTGTCCTAATCAGGATACGGTAGCTGCAGTCCAAACTTCCTCAAAATTCTGAACGCTCTGCCGTTTTACAGCAAGGGAGAGCTGCTGCTCCCAATGTTCTGGCAACCTATGCTACTTGGTATTTTAATCGGCGCTTGTCGCGCCATGGCTAAGTATTCGTGACCAAATGGCGCCATATCAGACAACCATTCTATATATTGTATGTATGTATGTATAAATGTATGTATGTGTGCGTGTGCTTATGTTACATCTTACAGAGCTGCGTTACCTTCCAAAGGTAGCCCATACGGCAGCCCGTACAAGGCATGAGGGGGCCCCAGGGCATCAGCCGAAGATACGATTCAGCAGGTCACACGCCACATCCCCTCGACCATTCCGCACCCAGTCGCCTGCACCTTACCCGTTCGCGCCCGCATTCGGGTGCGCTCGGGACCACCGTCCTCCTCCTTCACCGTTGCTCTCGTTAGGCCTCTAGATCTATCGGTTGTTCCATGTCATTTATGTTTCATGTTTTGTTTATTATACATTATGTAATTTTTATTTACTTACGTTTGGTCCGCGATTTCTTGGAAAACCTAGAATTGCTTCCGTTCCCTCTCTCCGTCTGCGCTGCACGGACGCGTGTCTTGTGATTGATGCCTCCTGGCAGGGCATGTTGGCAGAAGAGAGGGCTGCGGAGCGGGCTGCAGTGGAAAGGTAAGGTTATGGTCGACATCGCGCAGGCGGGTCCTGGTCCTTAGCACTCTTGTCCTTGATTGCCGATGGCGTACCGTGCGTTTCGATCGCACCGACCTGTTTTGGGGGAAAAAAGGAAGATTTGGTACGGGTGTACGGGAGCCTTTCGCCGTGTGTCCACAGTGCTTTAAACCACTCATGTGTTTTGGTGACATGATGAGGTTATGACACACACACACACACACACACACGCACACACACACGAGTAGATAATGTCCTGATCCTGTGTGCTCACCCTGACGGTGTCATCTCACGTCGTGTGTGCGAACAGGATCCCTGTCTCACCCGGCATCACCCACAAGCTCGTGCGACAGTACCTGCTGCACTACGGCTACGAGGAGACGCTGCGCGCCTTCGACCTGGCCGCCGGACTCCTCGGGGAAGAGCAGCAGCAGCAGCCAGCGGCTGTGGCGGCAGCGACGGCAGCAGCCGACAGCAAGTGCGGCAGCTTTATAGATAGCTTGGGCTGGGCGGGCTGAGGTTGGGCTTGGGGAGCACGCCAACCGTGTAGCGCTTAATTACCATGCGCTGTCGATATCCCTTCGCACCGGTTTGTTCCCTTTTGCGGACAAACACCACGTCGGGGGTGTTTCAGGGTTCTCATTTTCTATATTTCTCCCTTGTGCTATTTTGCGTGCTGATTCCCCCTTCTGACGACGCGTGTCGGACACCTAATTGTGCCGGGTCGGACCCGCTTATCCGTGGCCGCAGTGCTGCAGCGGTCGCTGCAACCGCCGATGATGGCTCACCCGCCGCCGCAGACGACGGCACAGCGCTGGGCCTGCGTGCACGCCTGCGCAGCTGCCTCATGGCAGGTGACGTGGATGGGGCGCTGGCACTGCTGACGGCGCAGTGTCCGGTGGTGCTGGCGGATGCTGTACGTTTCGGGGTGGTGCACTTCCAGCTGGCATGCCAAAAATACATCGAGCTAGTCAGGTGCGCGTGGATGTGGGAGAGTGGTTTTGGACAGGACCTCCGTTTTCCGTTCTTGCAGCATGGAAAGACAATTGGTGATAACCGCAGCCAAACCCCGTAGGAATGGTAAGTTGAGCTGAACTGCGAGCATCCGCTCCGTACGGACATGGCGATGCTTTGTTCTCCACTTTTTCGCCGTTTGCCTCCATCTCCAACTCGCCATGCGTACGGCTCCATCCTGCTGCTGCGGTTGTCCCCGGGCCCCCGCAGGTGCGGTCGTGTGGAGGAGGCGGTGATGTTTGCACAGAGTACTCTGGCTCAGCTGCGGGGCCCGTCAGCAGCGTCCCTGGAGTCGTCCCTTCGCGACGTCGTGGCACTGGTAGCCTATCAGAATCCTGAGGCCTCGCCCTTGGCGCACTTGCTCGACAGGGCGCAGCGCGATGCCGTCGCAGACGCCGTCAACGCTGCCGTACTGGTGGTGGCTTCGGACATTGGCGTCGGCGGAGCCGCCGGCGCTGCCGGCGCGGCTACATCCGGATCGGAAGGGGCAGTGTTGCAGTTGCGAGGTGTTCCGGAGCAGCAGCCGCTGATGGCGTCGGCATCGTCGGCAGCGGCAGCGGCGGGTCGTGGGACCCTTCTATCGCAGCAGCGGAGCCAGGTGGAGCTGTTGTTACGGCAGCTGGCGGCGGTGCAGGGAGCACTTCACGATGCGAATGGGGGCCAGGGAGGCGTGTTTAACCTTCGAAAGTACATGCTGGGCCAGACCACCACGTAACAAAACGCCCTCCCGCTGGGAAGGATGGCACCGGGAATGGGGAAAAGGGTAGGAAGGCGGATAGCAGGGTGGGAAGGCGGAGCAGGACGTCTTGTGCCGAAGACGTAATTAACGTCTTATTCGGGCAGTAGGGATGAGGAAGGGGGAGGAGAGGGTTTTGGATGGAGAACGCTCACCATGTGGGTGGTAGGCAAATAGGTAGGTAGGTAGGTAGGAAGGTAAGAAGCAGGAGTGGGCACCATTTGGAGCCTAGAAGATGGGACAGCGAAAGTGATTGCCAGGGCAACCCAAGGGGAGCTAGGGGCTGCAGGCAATCACGTAAGCCGTGTCATCACGCTAAGAAAAGCGACTCACACAAAAAACGAGGAGCCGGTGGGGGTGTTTCGGTGGTCTCGGTGTTGTTGCAAGGGAGGGTGGTTTCAAGGATTCTCTGCCAACAAAGACGCTGTTGAAGAACCGCACGGGACCCACGCAAGACCGCAAACACAGATGACTCGTAAGAGGCCAGCATGGCACCCAACATTGTAAGACAGCCAGACATGGAAAAGTTAAAAGCAGCGGGTGGTCGGGAAAAAGGAAAACAGGGCTCATGGGGAACTCGTATGGGCGCAAGGAATCACGGCTGGCCATGGCCAACATCATGGAGGTAGTATTAGCAAGCGAAGCATGCTGGGTCGGATGGAGGGCGGGGACGAATTCGAGCTTTAAGAACGTGGTGAGAAAGGCTGAGCATGAATGTGGAGGGGCGGCTCGAGACGGGTTGTGCGGACGCAGGGGCATAAAAGGCTTATCAGGGAAGAATTGAAATGCGAAGTAGAGGGTAGGACACACGGTCGGGGAGAGCAATTCTTTTGACTGCCCCGGTCAGAAGCAAGGCGCAATGCTGGCCACTCGGCTCGGCTAGATACTGAGTTGTAGGCTATGGGCTTGTCCTTAGCAAAGGTAAAGCCATAGTGGCTTGGCTTTGTGTGTGCTCTATAAAGGAGTCTCTTGGAAATCGGGGTTCGTAGCGAACTGCCAGATAAGGCAAGACAGACGGAGGTTGGGATGGAGGTTGGATTGTACCGCAGGCTGGAAGAAAAGGGCGCACGGAAAGGAGGGGTCGAAGAAGCACGCGTGAAAGTGTGTAAGATTGTGAAGATATTTGCTAGGGCGCAGGGGAACACTTGGAGATAAGGAGCGGCCAAGGGGTAACAGGGGCTTCTCGGATCTCCAGCGTCCGGGCATCCTCGGACAGCATTTGCGCCATATATCTACTAACACCCTATCTTGGCAGCAAATCCATCCAACGGTGTCATACAATTCACAAATAATGTGTATTGGATGGCTTTTAGGGTGATGGTAATGTACAGCACTTGGCAGGGGCGTTCCCGCGTCTGCACGATGCGTGGGTTTGCTGGCCATGAACGCTTGTATGCTTGAAGCATCGTCAGGAAAGACTGCACGGTGGACAGCCAACGGAAAGCTACGGACATATAGGTGTGGGGCCGCGACCAACGGCATTACCTAATGACTCATAAGGAGCATGCCATCAGGTGACTGTCTCAGCGAATAAAATACCAGATAACAGTCGTCCCTCGTAACCCCGCAAGGAATGGACTGGAGCTCCGACTACTGCGTACGACAGCATACGTACCTTCTTGCGTTTTTTTGCTTTACCTCAAGAAATCAAGAAGATTGTACAGGTCTTAACGCTCGTGCTGTGGAATTGTGATGCCATGAGTCAGGGTTTATTTGCGCTGTTAGTTGTCTCGGGGCTTAGCTTACAGCCTTGCACGTGAGTAAATATGGAAGGCCTGGCAACTGGAACGGGGATTGCATTAATTATTATCGGCCTTGTTGCGTTAGCACTTGCGTTGTCACAGTATGACGCACTTCTCGCGTGGGCAACCTCTCCAAGCAGCGCAACGGCGCTCGAAGCGCTGGGTGGCAAGCTTCTAGCTGTAAGATATCCGCATAGTAACGCGGTCTTTGCCGCCTGGGAATGGTGCCTCTAAACCAAATTCGGCTCGTCACTTGCACCTTTCTACAGCTTGTGGTCGGCTGGGCTGTCGCGAGCGTAGTATTCTTCTCTAATACATGGAACCGATTGGGAAAGGTAAGCAAAAACACCGGCGACCTTTCGTAGTCAGCAGCTAGGCGAGGGGTGCCACCGCGGCTGCCGCTATCGCCGCAAGACCTTTATTCCATATGAATTACTCTCCATCTTACTCGTGCATGCCGCTGCGCCTGCGGAACGAAGGACGGGCCCAAAAGCCCTGCCTCGATGATGGGCGAGCCGTCAACGTCGCTTGGCCGGCCCGCTGCAAACGCCCCCGGGGCCCCGTGGACCGAAGGAGCGGAATTTCAGGAGCTTCTTGGGGCGATTCGCTCCTGCCTGGACTCGCATGCCTCCCGCAAAGTGCCTTTCTCGGAGCTGGCGGATGCGGGGAACGCGGTGCTGCTGCTGGTGCTGTGCAGCGTCCCCGCCGCCGCGTACCGGCTCTCATACGTCCTTCCGTACGACCGCTTCAAAGTAGCGGTTCTGGAATCGCTTGAGCGCTGTTTGCAGTTCCTGGACGAGCTGCCGTACCTGCCCGACTGCATGGTCGTTGAGGAGGACGACTTGGCAGGCGGCGCGGAAGCGGCGACACGGGTGGGTTGGTAGTAAGCGCTCACACGCCATACCCACCATACGTGCGTGTCAAGGTACTCCTGCACACAGGCTTGCACGAGGGTAGGAGGCAGGGGCTCATCGGCGGTACAGCTTCAGTCCAGCAGGGTCCGGCTGTGGAGGACGTTGGCCGTGTGGCAGCATTGCTGGAAGATAGGCGCCGGCAAGTCAGGGCAGGGCAGCGGCACGACCTGCCACTTCCCCCCGGGTTGCTACGCCGGGTAAACTCCGGGGGCACTGTGTTTTGTGCCCGGGTTGCACATACGACCCTGTGATTCCACTGTGCTTCCCCGGGTCGCACTGCAGCGTTTGGAAGCACTGTGGGAGACCAGCGCACGCCAGGGACAGCGCACAGCCGCATAACGACAGAGCTGCAGACCGCAACTGCTGTAGCAGCAGTGGCCGTGGCAGTGGTAGCAGTATTAGTATCAGCAGCAGTAGTATCAGCAGCAGCTGTAGCAATCGCAATAGCAATACTTACTCCACATAATGCAGCATAGGGCCACGCAGTGGCAGCCGCAGCAACAGCCTCGGACAATAACCGAGGCAGTGGCACCGCAGCAGCACCACAGTCCCACCACCAGTAGCAGTGGGTGGCCTGCATATCGACCCGCGTGGTGGTGATCGCAGCGGAGGAGGGGGTGCTGGGGTGCTGGGGCGCGCACAGAAGCAATCCACACAACAGACCTCCGGACAGGTGCCCCTCAGTGTCCGCGTCAGCTTCTGAGCTCATGTGCTGTGCCGCCCGGCAGGCACACATGCGGCCCCCCCCAGTACACCCCCTGATCCACCTGGTCTCGCGATCGTGTCTGGCAGCACGCTCACTGCAGCAATGCCTCACCCCCATAACAGGGTTGAAAGTTCGGTCCGTTATGTGGGGCTAGTCGTGGGGGTGGGGGTGGGGACCAACCACGATCACAAGTTCCAATCCCTTCAGCCACGAGCTAGACACCAACCCCCCGGTGCGCAGCAGCCCTAGCAACCCGAAGATCCGTCTTTGCAGCCGTGGCGTTCAACACGAGCGACGTTAGCAAGTGTGGATGTCCTCCCCCCGGGAAACCAGTCCGTTCAGGAGGAATGAGCAAGTGTGGGAAGGCGGCAGCGCGTCGGCGATCTCGTTCCGAAGTTTCTGGGGATCCGTTAGCACTCACGCACGCACCCACCCATCGACCGGTCGTCGTTCCCTTCACCGGGCTGCCTGGGGCGCAATGTCCCTAGGTATCCTTGTCACCCTTGTTATTGTTGTCAACTCCCGAACGGATTTGACGCCTCGTAGCCCCGAAAACCCCAGAACCATTCGCCTTGTCGTGAAATTAGGCCCCTCGTGGCATCAGGCGCACAGAGAACTCCGGGACCCCTGGTTAATTGACTTTTCCAGTTTCACTTGCAAGCCAATGGCATCGTATACTCACTTCCCGCTTCTGCGCCAGCGTAGCCTCGCCGTTGTTCTCTTCACCCCACCCCACCCCGGGTCTTTCCACTGTCCGGTTGCAATGCCGCCCGTCCCCGGCCCGTCCCCTGCTGCTAAGTAGGCGATCACGGCGATCCGCAAGCGTGCGAATGCCGCGGAGCTACCCATTCTGCGTGTCGTACGCAACGGCGGCTTCGCCGCTTCGCGCAGCTCCGTCCGCCGATCCGTATCTTCGTCGTCATCGGCCATGCAGGCGACGGCGGTGGTTCCGGAGCATCTCCGAGGGGTGCCGTCCATCTCCTTGGCAGCTGACACGTTACAGGCGCCCTTCGATCCTGCGGATCTAGAAGCAAGGGTAGTAGCACAGGTATGGGCGTAAGAGCAGAAGTTTGGAGAGTGCATGTGTAGGTGTGAAGATTGAAGAATGTCTACTTTGAAGTAACAGTTACAGGCTTGGCATGTCGGTTGTTTGTTAACAGGATTCGCCAGCCCCTTGTGCTGTCGATTTCTGACGCATTTCGTTTTTTCCAATATTTCTAGCATCATTTCAGTGTTTTTTTTAATGTTTTCTTGGTAAGATGTTTTCCTCGGCGAAACATAATATGCAGGTGACGCTGAGGCGGCTGCACCAGCAGCGTGCAGCGGCGCACGCCACGCTAACGGTGTTGCGGTATATCCTGCCACCGCCCGCGTTTGCGGACTTGACCCATGGGTCACCCTGGGCCACACGTGTGCACTCTGATGTGTCCGTGCTCACCGCCGTATTGTTGGACCCGCACGTCACGGCTGGCGTCTCCGCCACCACGCCTGTCGTACAGTCGCCGGTGTCGTTGCTGGCGGCCATGCACGACGCGCATGCCGCCTTCGATGTGCAGTGTGCGATTCACAGCGTCGCTAAGATGCCGACCCTAGGTGAGTTCCTTGCACGGGGAAAGGAAGAAGAGAGGGAGGCTGCCTGTCGCAGCGCGGGTGTGCGCGTGCGTGTTTGGGATGATGGTCCCTACCCCGGTTTAACAGGCCCAGAACTCACCTCCACTCACCTCACCTCACCTTCACCGCGACGGCTCCTTCCATCTCTCGCATTTCCCCATTTTCACATGTAAAGACACACAGTCCATTTCAAACATATACATCGTACTCCTTCCTTTCTTCTTAGTCAGCACTTCCTGCCCGCGGCTTCGTCCATCTTCTACATTCCACGGGCCTGAAATCCCCTCGCCCACACACAAATCACATGATCACTGCCACCATTTGCACCCACCATCGCACACACATGACCACGGCGCGCGCTTCAGGCCACGAGTATATTGCCGTGGGGGGACTGGACGGCAGCACGGACCACCTGGAGCGACTGATGCGGGTGGCGGCTGGTATGGTTTCGGCGCTCGCTGAGCAGCAGCAGGCGCAGATCCAAGCGGGAGTGCCCCCCCTGGAGGTGCAGATCGGCCTTCATGCAGGTAGCAGGGGGCCGGCGGCAGCGGCGAGCTAGGGATGGCGGGAAGGAGGGAAAGGGGGGAAAAGACGAACCATGAGCGAGTGAAGCTGCTGCCAAGTGGGGAAAGAGTGGTGCGGCAGGTGTACGGGAAGCAGAACTGACCAGTCGGCGGTTGTGAAGCAGCAGTCCTCGGGATGATGTAGTGGTGTAGTGATGACGACAGCGGGAAACGGCTACCTACCTAGCCGCTAAGACTAAAATAAGAGCGGAAGAAGAGCAGTCGAGTAGAGCCAAGCTGTGAAATAGTAAAGGCAGGTGTGAAAGCGGCGAAAAAGTAAACAAAACTGATGTGAGAAGAGAAAAGGGTTGACGTGAGCTGGAATAAAGTTTGCCGCCGGCCTGGCGGCGGCATGGAAGAGGCTGGAGCAAAACTGGGTGATAAGCTGGTAATAAAAAGGGGGAAAGGGAGGGGGGAAGGTGGTATGTACAATTGCACGAGTTCAAAGCACGAAATGTTTGAGCCCCAATGACGCAACTGCTCATCTTAGGGAGGGAAGAGCTGCACACTCATATACACACACTCACACAGAAAGAAGACAAACAGACAGACAGACGGTATGTTTGTCTGCTTACATTACGGTTTGCCCTCCTCTCTCCCACGTGCACCCGGGAAACCCTCCCTTTCTCCCGTCTGCCTTTCCCCCTCCCCCACTTGCATACCGACAGCCTTTTCAGCATCAGCAAATCAGCTATTTCTCCAGGCCAGCAATTTTACGCCACCTTTACGACAGCACCATTTCACTACGCTTCCGCCGCCTTTACTACTACTTTTCTACTCCTACTTCTTTACGGATTGGCAATACTACTCCGCGTTTTTAGTTCTGGCGGCTTAGGTAGGTAGTTTTGTTTTTTTCCGACATCATCTTCACTTCTTCATCCCGAGGTCACGGTCGCCACGGACGCCTTTCGGTCAGTTCTACGTTGGTTACTCTCTTGCCCTGGCAGCAGCTTCAATCGTGTGTGGTTCGTCTTCCCCCTCCCCCATCGCCAAGGCGGTGTTTTTCCACCTTTCCCCGGCAGCCTTCGCAGCCTTATAGCCAGCCGCCGCAATGGATGGTAGTAGTTCATATCACCATACCTTGCCACTAACACTCACGTGTACCACTCACATTGCCGTGTGTGCCCGTGTGTGCCCCACCTCAACCCACCCCACCCCGGTAGGCCCCTGTGTGGCGGGTGTCGTGGGCCGCACACGACCCTGCTACACGCTCCTGGTGAGCCGAGTCACTAAGTGACCCCCACAAAAGAATACCAGTGCCGCACGAGTACTGTTATGTGTTTTGTCGTAATGATCTGAAGACTGAAAAATGCCGTGTGGTTGCGTTGCTGGGTGTGGCTGGGGGAGTCGTAGGGAGCCATGGACGGAGCACTCGTAATTTGAAACCGCTCCAATTTTTGGGGGCCTCCATCATTTTTTCAGAACATCTTCCTTTCTAATAAACATGACTGCATCTTCCCTCTGTACCTGTGACAGCCCACGCAGCAAGGATTCGTACAGCATGCGCGTACAATAGTTCGTACACAAGGACTGCATCAGTGCATGTCTAGCAGCCAAAATAAGGAAACGACCACTAGCAACGACCAACGAAGCCATTTAGCAACTGCCAATCACAATGTCGTACGCAGGGTGATGTCATGGTTGTTGCGAACCAGCTCCGTGCGACCAGCCACCCGATGTGTGTCCACGTCAGCTCTGCCGTACGAGACCGGTTGCAGCCTGCCGCCGACGGTGGCGGCGGCGGCGGCGGTGGCAGCCCGGGCAGTGGCGGCGGCAGCAGCGGCTGTCACGAGTTTGCCTTTGTTGCGGCGACGTCGCGCGCCCTCGGAGGCGGCGGACCAAGCGGCCTGGGGCCGGCGCGGACATACTTTGCAAAGGTGTGTGTATGTATTGTATGTATGTTGTTACAGGGTGGTTAAGCTTCGCCAGCGGCCCCCTTTCCCGAGGCAGTCCCTGCTCTCCCCTGCTAGAGGGGCACCCTTATCCATTCACCCCATCCGACTTCAGAATGTATTCGTTGGGTTCAGCAACTCACCACCAGCAACGGCGCCGCAACGTAGTTCCTGGTCAGCTCGCAAGTTGATGTAATCACGTCCTACACCGTCCACAAGATGGGGGGCCACCTCCCAATTCAACACCCCTCACGCACCGAGGGGTCGGCAGGCGGATTTGAACCCGGAACCTCCGGGAGCAGAAGTTAGGCCTTAACCTCTGCTAGCCACCTGCCCAGTATGTATGTATGTATGTATGTAATGTGGCGTGAGTGCAAAATCCCATGTGTCCTCCTCCGCACGCAGCTGGGCCACTGGCGCGCGGCGGTGTCAGCGTACGGCACCGCAGCCGCTAGCACTGGCATGTCCCACGTGCAAGGCCACCGCCAGGTGCGCCGCTCGACGCACAGCGGCCGCGCGCTCATGGCGGCGGCGGCTGCCGCTGGGGCCGCGGCGGCGGCGGGAGCGGGAACGCCAGGAGCGACGGCGGCGGCGGCGACAGCGGCCGGCGAGGACGCGGCCCAGTTTAGTCAGCAGCAGCAGCAGCAGCACCGCCAGCCAACGAAGGCGCAATCCGCTAGTAGCATTGAGAACCCCCGGAGCAGCGTGATGTTACAGCAACAAAAGCAGCAGCAAAAGCCGCAAGACAAGGACCGTGCGGGCCAAGCGGCGTCGAGCTCAGCCGCCGGCGCGGCGGCGCCGATGCCGCACCCTGCGTCAGCAACGCACACGGGAGCGGCGGACGACGCGGCGGCGGAGGCCGCTGCGGCGGCAGCCCGAGCGTCCGCCGCTGGCGACGGCCTCGACGCGGCGGCCTTGACTGCAGCGGCGCTCAGCAGCGGCAGCGGCGGTAGCGGTGGACCGCGTGAAGGTATGCCGCTGGCAGCGGCGGCGCGTCCTGGTGCCGCGGCCGCAGCGGCTGAGTACGGCGCCGTGGCCGCCGCTATCGCCACCAAGAGCGCGCATGTGCCGTCGCGCCGCTCGCCGCCGATGCGAGTGCACTCCAATCTCAGCAACGCGACCTCCCTCTTTTCGCCCTCAACCATTACTTCGGGCCCGTCGGGGAGTGTACAACAGTCGTACTGGCATGCTCATGAGTCAAGCGTCGTCACCGGCAGCAGCGCCGCGACGGGGCCGGCACAGTCCAGCGCCTCGTCCCTGTACAGTCGTGTCGACGGGCAGCTGCCGTACCGCGACACCAGTACCGCATCCTATCGAGCCAGCAGCACGGGCCCGCTGCACGCGCAATCCGTACTACCGCCGCCATTGCCGCAGGCAGCAGCGACGCCAGGCAGCCCGTACTTGCTTACTCTGCTACAGCAGCAGCAGCAACAACAGCAACTACAGGCCCATGGGTCTTCACTCCAAGGGCCCAGCGCCGCGTTGCCGACGGTGGATGAGGGCGTTACAGGGCCCGGGGGCGTCAGCGGCTCTCTGGGCGGCTTCACCGCAGCGCTGTACAACCTCTCCAACGGCATTTTGTCGAACACGCAGCTGACTTCCAGTGCCATTCCCACGGGTCGTAGTATCGGCCTGCTGTCCACGAACATGCAGGTCCTGGAGCATCCGCCACCGCCGCACCAAGGCGCGGGCACGAGCACGGGCGGCCTGGTGCCGGGGCACCATGTCGTGACGGCGGCTCAGGCGAGGAAGACCGGCAGGATGGAAGTTGCTCGGAATGGTGGTGTAACCGTAGTGAACGTGTCACACACCGGTGCTGGCGGCGG
>NW_003307588.1:152970-155834 GCF_000143455.1 Volvox carteri f. nagariensis | reverse complement strand
GCCGCCGCCGGGGTAAGCAGTGGTCTCACGGCGGACGAGAGCATGGGGTTGCGGCGCATGAGCGGCATCGGCGCGGAGCAGAACCCGTACATAATCTACACAAACATCAGTGACATGGCTGGCGGCGGCAGTGGCGCGGGTGGCGCTGGCATGCGGGGCAGCGGCATCGGGAGCGCTGCCACCGCCGCCGCCAGCGGCGGTGTAGGCCGTACAGGGCAGCTGAGCTCCGCATACATGGATATGAGCGGGGTGCCGTCAGATCCGACACAGCAAGGTATTACCCACTCCGAGCTGATGTTTTTGCTGGCGACGTCGTCGGCGGGGCTGCCAGTCCCCGGCGGGGGCGGGGGCGGCGGCGGCGGCGGCGGCTGCAAGGACCTGATGATGGACAGCTACGGTGAGTTACGCAGCGGCGGTGGCGGGCGGGGTGGAGTGGCCAGCGGCGGCAATGTTATTGTCGCGGCGTCGACTAGTACGGAAGAGTCTAGGCCTGCCGGCGCCGCTGGAGGGCATAACGGCGACGGTGCAGCGGCGGCGAAGGCCAGCGGCGGCGGGTGCGCCGCTGTTGAATCCCTGGCGGCCGTTGACAAGGGCGACGGCGGCAGCGGTGGCGATGGCGGCAGGGAGCGCATGGCTGCAGAGCGGCTTGGCGGTGGTGTAGACGGGGAAGATGACTGCAATGGGATGCTGGACGAAAGCGTCAGTGTGTCGGCGATGGGTGCCTTGAGCGCCTTTCGGAGGGAAGGGTCCGGTATCTTGAATTCCGTAACAGTAGCCGCCGCCGTCGCCGCCGCTGCTGCTGCCGGCGCAAATGACGTGGCCCCCGCCATTGGCGGCGGCGGCAGCCTCGCGCACGAGGACCAAAATCTGTACCGAAACCCAAAATGTACCGCAACCTCGGCTGCAGCAGCGGCGCCGGCGGCAGCGCGCCCATCACCGCCGAGGCCGCTGGCGCCGACGCGCTCTTCTCCCTCCGCCGCGGAGGCGGCGTTCACTGCCGCCTTTGGCCCCGCCGTCGACGCCGCCACCGGACGAGCACCGGCTGTACCTCCCTCCACATCTGGCCGTAGCACGCAGCGCGCCGCCGCCGCGGCAGCGGCGCCGGCCGCTGGGACCACCGCTGGCGCTGCCGCCGCCGCCGCTGCTGGCAGCTTCAGAGCCTCCACCTCCAGCACCTCCGCTGCCTCTAACACCGGCACCTCCCAACTGCTGGCACCTAGCCAAGGCAGTCAGAGGGGCGGCATACTGGACTCCAGTGTGAAGGCCCCTAGCTCGGTGGATGGGACGCTTCTGGCGGGTGTGGTCGCCCCGAACGGGGCCGCAATGGCGCCCTCAGAGCTCGCCATGCTGCTCCAGGTGCGTCAGTTCCAGTTGTCGATGGGGCTTTTGACATGCTCTCAGTGTCTAGGCTTGGAGGGGGGAGCGATAGGGCTCCCTAGGTTCAAAACATTGATACATGGACGGATGAGGAACCCTTCATCTTCCACGAAAACGTATTATCCTACATTTCTGGCTTATACTTTTTAAGGGAAAAATGAAATCTATCAGGTTTTATATTGAAAAAATAGTCGGGGTCGTACCAAGAAATTTCTTTACGTGGTGGTTATTCGTTAGCGTCCACAACCCGGACTCCCTCACCGTTGGACTTCAACCGCGTTAACCGTCCTAACTGCAATCATTAACCGCTCCGGCATAATGATTGCCGTTACGGGCTGATGCAGGTGGCGCAGCGCAGTGTGGGTGGCGGCAACAGCGGCTCCTCAATCTCCTTTCCTCACCTTCAGGTGGGGTCGTTGTGGGAGACTGAGGGAATGGAACTCGTGGAACGAGTGGACGAGTTTGGCAGTGCGGTTGGTACGGTTGGGTGGGTTGAGTAGTTGGGCTCGGTACAGTTGGCAGTTGTCGGTTGGGTAGACAGTATATAGACTCATGGAGGGGAAGATGTTGTGGGGGGTTTGGGGCAATGTTTCAGTTGCGGTTGCACGTGACGCGTCTTGATGAGGAGACCCCATTCGGTTGCAAAGGAGGAGAGCTGTACGGCGCGGTCGTGTCGTACTGTGGTGCAGCTGCCAACACGGCCGACAAGCCGACACGGCACATGGGCACATGCAAGGGAATGCTGACACCACCCGGGGGCACATGTTGTGCAATGGGTGTCCCTTTCTTTTTTGCTGTTGGTTCTGTCTCTACTCCTTGTAATGCCGCTGGAGCAGCAGCAGCAGCAGGAGCTACTGCTGCTGCTGCGACCGCTGCTGCTGCTGCTGATACTGCTGCTGTTGCTACACCTTTATTGCGCAGCGCGGTGCTGTTCCTGAGGCAGCCTTGTAAAGTGTCAAATCATACGGACCTGATGGTGTCAGTTTTGCTGATTGGAGAGATTGCCAAAACCCCAAAACTCCCCCCTCGCGCAGGAACTCGTGTCGGCGACTCTTCGAGACGCGGGCGGAGGTCGAGCTCCGGTGGGGTCTTGTGATTTGGTCTTTTTAGGGATACAACGGGCCGGTGGGGTGGGACCGGTGCTGCTGCTGCTCGATATCTCTCTCTCTTCGTCTCGCTCTGTCTGTCTGCCTGTCTGTCTGTCTGTCTGTCTGTCTGTCTGGGGGTACTTGATTAGCGCGCTGCGGCAAGGCAAGGCGAGGCGCTCCCTCTGGGGTGCTGTTGCCGGTGTTGTTGCTGTGGTGGTGGTGGTGGTGGTGGTGGTGGTGGTGGTGGTGGTGGTGGTGATGTGTGGCGCCTCCCGTCAACCCTCTCTGAGGAGGTTGTGTCAGGCCCGCACACGCCCACCACCCGCTCCTGGCAACTACTCCCCGCATGTAGGCCTCTCTCCGGCGGCACTTGATATGCGTACACAGCCTCACTTGTCT
>NW_003307588.1:149932-151184 GCF_000143455.1 Volvox carteri f. nagariensis | reverse complement strand
CTACTAAGACTACTGCTAAGACTACTACTAAGACTAAGACTACTACTAAGACTACTAAGACTACTAAGACTACTACTACTAAGACTACTACTACTAAGACTAAGACTACTACTAAGACTAAGACTACTACTAAGACTACTAAGACTACTACTACTAAGACTACTACTACTAAGACTAAGACTACTGCTAAGACAACTACTAAGACTAAGACTACTAAGACTAAGACTACTAAGACTAAGACTACTAAGACTAAGACTACTACTAAGACTAAAACTACTAAGACTAAAACTAAGAAGACTAAGACTAAGACTACTACTACTAAGACTAAGACTACTAAGACTAGGACTACTGCTAAGACAACTACTAAGACTAAGACTAAGACTAAGACTAAGACTACTACTAAGACTAAGACTACTACTAAGACTAAGACTACTAAGACTAAAACTACTAAGACTAAGACTACTACTAAGACTAAGACTACTACTAAGACTAAGACTACTACTAAGACTAAGACTACTACTAAGACTACTAAGACTACTAAGACTACTACTACTAAGACTACTACTACTAAGACTAAGACTACTACTAAGACTAAGACTACTACTAAGACTACTAAGACTACTACTACTAAGACTACTACTACTAAGACTAAGACTACTGCTAAGACAACTACTAAGACTAAGACTACTAAGACTAAGACTACTAAGACTAAGACTACTAAGACTAAGACTACTACTAAGACTAAAACTACTAAGACTAAAACTAAGAAGACTAAGACTAAGACTACTACTACTAAGACTAAGACTACTAAGACTAGGACTACTGCTAAGACAACTACTAAGACTAAGACTAAGACTAAGACTAAGACTAAGACTACTACTAAGACTAAGACTACTACTAAGACTAAGACTACTACTAGACTAAAACTACTAAGACTAAAACTACTAAGACTAAGACTACTACTAAGACTAAGACTACTACTAAGACTAAGACTACTACTAAGACTACTACTAAGACTACTAAGACTACTACAAAGACTACTAAGACTACTACAAAGACTACTAAGACCACTACTACTAGAAAGCAAAAGCAGAGCAATCCCCAATCAGCAAAGCATCAGCAGTCTCTTGGCTTACTGACAGCACACATGCTCCTAGTATATACTATAGGAGTCGTTGTAACTTAAACTGCGGGTATTTTTCATGATCTTCCCTCCCTGGAGTGCATTTCTGGACTGGCGAGAATTTTGAAA